>NC_053164.1:157017963-157125463 GCF_016835505.1 Polypterus senegalus | reverse complement strand
GTGATTAAATGCATTATTTTTAACGTTAAGGAGCACATGCATCGAAGCTTCTCAGCTGTGCTTGTGCTAAGAACGAAATGAGATGAATGGGAGGGTGATGATGACGTGACTCCCCACCCGCCTTAACTGTCAATCCCCACAAACACAGTCTCGGAATTTGCATACACATCCCCTTCACCTACAATTTTAACTTAGTTACAAAGTGATCAAAACTCTCGTTTATATCCTCGTCCTCTCATTAAACTTGTATCCCGCATTCCTGGGCATGTGAAACGCCATGCGGTAGCCTGTCTATGAACTTAATTTAAAGTTTAGGTTTGCACCTTGCTTTCTTTCGAGGTAGCAGGACTCATGAATATGGTAGTATATGTCACTTTCGCTTCTTATTGTTTTTCGCTGCCTTCTCAATTATATAATGCAAGTTTTCTTAAGCGCTTTTGGAGGTCTTCCTGATTTTCTCGCACTGCGTTGACAGTCAGTTCACGTGATTACGTGGGAGGCGTGATGATGTCACGAAACTCCGCCCCCACGTCTTTCCAGCTAAACTCTATTACAGTTAATGGAGAAAAATACCTTCCAGTTATGACCATTAGGCGTAGAATTTGAAATGAAACCTGCCCAACTTTTGTAAGTAAGCTGTAAGGAATGAGCCTGCCAAATTTCAGCCTTCTACCTACACGGAAGTTGACTCATCACTAATTCTCCAACTTCCCGTGTGGGTGGAAGGCTGAAATTTGGCAGGTTCATTCCTTACAGCTTCCTTACAAAAGTTGGGCAGGTTTTATATCGAAATTCTACGCAGAATGGTCATAACTGGAAGCAGTTTTTCCATTTACTGTAATGGAGATGAGCTTCAACGGGGCGGAGTTTCGTGACATCATCACGCCTCCCACGTAATCACGCAGTACATAGAAAACCAGGAAGACCTCAAAAAGCGCTCAAGAAAACATGCATTATATAATTGAGAAGGCAGCTAAACAATAAGAAGCGAGCGAAAGTGACATATACAACCATATTCATGAGTTCTGCTACTCGAAACAAAGCACGATGTAAACCTACACTTTAAATTAAGTTCATAGACAGGCTGCGCTGCTTGTAATTTAGTGCCTGCCCATATAAGGCCGTCCGTCAGCGGCAATCCAATAGCAAGCTGCCATGGGTAAATATTCACGGGTGAAGGACTGTGCTTATGGAGAGGAAGATGAGATGGTCAGGGTGGTGTTTGACACAAACTCAGCGAAACTGTGAGAGAAAGTTTTAAGTGCCAGGACTAAGGTAACATTAAATAAAGCTATGGACATAGCACGAGATGGCACCAGCACAGCTGGGAACCTTCGATGCAAGTACACCGAGTGGCTCACGTGAACTGGACGAGTGCACAGATAAAAGCAACAGTTCCAAAGAGCTGAACAAAACCGAATTACACAATTGAAAAGGCAGCAAAAAATATGAAGCGTCTGATAAGCATATTCATAAATGCAGCTACTGTGGAAACAAAGCACACGTTGGGAAAAGTCAATGTCCCGCTAAAGGAAGACAGTGTAAAAAAAACCCGTGCATGCAGTGTGTCAGGTCTCAGATAAAGAAGAAGACGAGCTGTTTATTGATGCAGTAAGAAACGAATCGATGAATGAAACCTGTCATCTTTACAACGATTGACAAACACGGAATGTAACTTGAACACAACACATCCTACAAATACGAACCTGATTGAAAGAAATAATGATAATCAAATCCTTGATGACAGCAACACCAGTAACACTCACAAAACAAATACTGTATATTGACAGTCATGTTACGTTATTTTTAAAATGTTCCCTTTTCTTTTTCTACCTTTTTTAACACACTACTTCTCCGCTGCGATACGCGGGTATATATATCTGTATATATATATATATCCCGCTCTACATACTCGAATAATGGATACTTTATTCGCCATCAATGATTGTTTTGGTAAAGCCATACTCGGTGTATTCATTAGATGAGCGGTAAAAAGTAAGAGCGAGGGAGGATGACTCATTGAGGCATGCAGGCTGTAGTCTTGCGTCAACTCTATCTGAATTGCGCGATCACATTTGAAAAAATATATCTTTTCAAGTTCTATTTAGTCCATATGTGTCAAACTCAAGGGCGCGGGCCACATCCGCCCGGCGTGTAATTATATCCGGCCCGAGATCATTTTATATACTGTATTATTATTATTAAAGCCCGGGTATATGAAGCGCTGGTAACACAATAAACTACAGATCCCATAATGCAGCGCTTCAGGTGCCTTGCCGAACACTTACCGCGAAGCTAGAGTTATTGCGCACTGAGTTTGCACGGCGCTTTGGTGACTTTGAAGAACAAAAAGTCCGTCTACATGCGGCTCGAACCTTGTGCATGTTTGGTAGCACATATCTGTGTGAGAAGCTCTTCTCAGTGATAAAGACTAACAAAACAGCACACAGGAGTCGCCTCACTGATGAGCACCTGCAATCCATCCTGAGAATCTCCACAACACAGAACCTCACAGCAAACAGAAATGAACTTGTGGCCAAAAAAAGATGCCAGGCGTCCAGCTCTAAAATGACATATGAGCAAAGACAACTGAATGATTTGATTTGTTATTGCACGTAAGAGCGGGAGTCAACCGTTTTAACAAACAGCGTATTGCACTGATACGAAATAGCTGTGTGTGTATATATGTATGTATATGTATATATATGTTTATATATATGTTTATATATGTGTGTGTGTATGTATGTATGTATATATATATGTATTTGTGTGTATATATGTGTGTGTATGTATGTATATGTGTGTATATATGTGTAGATATATATGTATGTATATATGTGTATATGTATAGATATGTATATATATATATATATGTATGTTTATGTGTGTGTGTGTAAATATATATATATATATATGACAACATCACTCACAACAGTGACAAAACAATTACATTGACAATCAGGTTACGTTATTTTCAAAATGTTTCCTTTTCTTTTCATTGCTTCTTTAACACACTACTTCTCCGGCAAGCCTTGGTATTTTGTTAGTATATATATATATATATATATATATATATATATATATATATATATATATATATATATATATATATATATATAAAATGACAGCAACACTCATGACAATGTTGTTAAAATGTTTCCTTTTCTTTTTCATTACTTCTTTAACACACTACTTCTCTGCTGCGAAGCGCGGGTATTTTGCTAGTCTATACTAATAAAAGGCAAGGCCGTCACTGACTCACTCATTCATCACTAATTCTCCAACTTCCCTTGTAGATAGAAGGCTGAAATTTGGCAGACTCATTCCTTACAGCTTACTTACAAACGTTGGGCAGGTTTCTTTTCGAAATTCTACGCGTAATGGTCATAACTGGAACCTATTTTTCTCCATATACTGTAATGGACTTTAGCTCGATGGCCATGGGGGGCGGAGCTGCGTGTCACATCATCAAGCCTCCCACATAATCACGTGAACTGACTGTGAACGCATTACGTAGAAAAGAAGGAACAGCTCCCAAAGAGCGCTGAACAAAAACGAATACAAGCTTACTCATAAGTGCAGCTACTGCGGAAACAAAGCACGGTGTAAACCATAAGTTTAAATTAAGTTTATGGACACGCTCCCGCTGCCGTTTGTCATGCCTTTGACGAATACTTTATTCGCGAGAAACAAGTTTAATGAGAAGACACGAGGTATAAATGAGACTTTGGATCACTTTGTAACAGAGTTAAAATTGCTGTAGCGAGAAACTTTTAAGTGCCGGGTCTTAGCTAACATTAAATAAAGCCGTGGTCATCGCAACATCACACAAGAGAGCAGCTCACGTGAACTGACTGAACGCAGTATGAGTGATCACTTCCATGCATCAAACCTGTTCAAAAAACGCATTACACAATTGACAAGGTAGGAAAAGAATATGCTCCGAGCTGAGCTCCACAGCTAACACGGTCTTGCGGAAGCAACTTCGTCACTCTGCCACCAAATACTCACAGAAAAATCCACAAGTTAATAAACACACTGTCTCTAGAGTTTCTCCACACTCAGTGTATTCCTCGCATCCCCGTTATACCCTCTAATCTCCCATTTCAATTCAGATGCCTCCAATTTCCAGTAAGGCTCTGCTGCGCAATGACAAGTAATAAGTCTCAGGGACAGACCCTGCAAAAGGTTGCCATTGATTTCAGGCAAGATTGCTTTTCTCCTGGACAACTATACGTTGCATTCTCAAGAGTGAGCTCGCGCAGCTTCATCCTATTACAACCAGAGTGCTGAACTGACAATGTGCTATATAAAGAGAACTATAACAATCGTAATAAACGAACAATAAAACAGCGGAGAACCCGTGGATTAAATAAAAAGGCAGCTTCCTTGGCAAAGCAAGGAAAAAGATGGCCTTATATGTCGTTCGTTTATAAAACCGCGGAGAAGCTGTGTAAAGGCTGCTTCACAAAAAAACAGCGGAACGCCTTATATGATCAGGCAGTCAGCTAAAGAAGGGAATCAATAAATATCTATAATCGTAATAAAAAAACAAAAAGTAGCGTACAAACCGTGGATTAAATAAAGGAAATGGGTACCTGAACAATAAAGTAAGTCTCGAAACTTGAACACAACACATCCTCCAAATACGCACCTGATTGAAAGAAATAATGATAATCAAATCCTTGATTACAGCAGCACTCATAACAGTCACAAAATAATTACATTTACAATCATGTTACATTTTTTTTAAAATGTTCCCTTTTCTTTTTCATTACTTCTTTAACACACTACTTCTCCGCTGCAAATCGCAGGTATTTTGCTATATATATTGTGAACGATAGGGGGCGCTCCCGCTCCCTTGAACCCCTGTCCACGACTCCAGCCACCAGGTAAAAGTCCTCAAGTTGACTTTATTTTGTCGCCACAGTGTACAAAGCACACTCTCCACCACAATACTCATATAAATCACAATAATTATCAATAAACCAATCCTCCAGCTCCCAGACGCATTGCCACCCTTCCACCCAGCTCAACTCATTGTCTGGGAGCTCCCACAGTCCTTTTATACTCCCTGACCCGGAGGTGTTCCTGCCCAACAGTCCACAAGTCCTTATTCCTTCCGGGTCAGGGTAAACAATGCTTTTTCTCACCCCGGAAGCCCGTCACTCTTCCTATGACGAACTTCCGGGTCATAGGGCATGAAGAACTCTTCGGTCCTCCTTGCAGCTCCCTCTCGTGGCCCCCATGGCATCCAGCAGGGCGGTGCATAAAAACTCCATTGTCCATGATGCCCTGCTGGTCTTCTGGGAACCTCCATGCTGCAAGGAGGGCTCCACCTGGCGGCTTGGGGGTATTGGCTGGGATAAACAGCCGGCCATCCTCCACAATATATATATATATATATATATATATATATACACACAAACGTATAGTTTTATTGTCAGATGATGCAAAGAGTATGCGACACGCGTTTTGCACAGATTTCTGGGCTCATCAGGCGTACACACTCGCTGCATCCCTTCTCTTGGATCGAACCTCAGAATGTCAGCGTCAGAGGCGAAACGTGTGATTACTTTATTTGACAGTATGTAGATCGGGGTAATTACATTCAATGCATTCGTAGTCTGAATCACAATCTGATTGTATGGTGTGTATGCCTGATGAGCCCAGAATTATTGCAAAACATGTGTCGCATACTCTTTGCATTATTTGACAGTAAAACTGTTTCAACCATTCTATGATCTGCTTCTCACAACTGAAAGAAGGCACCTTGGCGGATGTTAGCCGACTTGCTGACCAACCACAAGCGTTACCTGGTAGGAAACCACCCATACACTCACATTGTGATTATATATATATATATATATATATATATATATATATATATATATATATATATATATATAATATACTAGCAAAATACCTGTGCTTCGCAGCGGAGAAGTAGTGTGTTAAAGAAGCAATGAAAAAGAAAAGGAAACATTTTGAAAATGACGTGACATGATTGTCAATGTAATTGTTTTGTCACTGTTGTGAGTGATGAATGTTGCTGTCATATATATATACAGTATATATACATACACACACATATAAACAGATATATATACATATCCATACATAAATACATATACATATATATACACACACACATATATATATACATACATATCTACATATATACATATACACACATACATATATATATATATAAACAGTCTTTGGGGTGCGAGCAACTGTTGCTGGGTGTGCCAGAATCCATCAAGGAAGAAAAACGAAAAACATTATTTGTACAAAATCTTCATTTATTTATCCATTCCTAAATAATTAAATGGGCAGGCTATTTCGTATCAGTGCAATACGCTGTTTGTTAAAACGGACGACTCCCGCTCTTACGTGCAAGTCTGCCTGGATATTATGAACTATCGTATCTGTTCAAGTTCTATTTAAATTTTAAATAGAAGGAATTTTTATTTAGTCGACAGAATATTATTCCGGACTAAATCAACTCAAACCTTAAATAACTTATAATATTTAGCTCTCCATAAAAATATATCCTGTTTAAATTATACAAGTTAGAAATAAAGTAAACGTTAAAAGAACAAACATTCAAATTTCTTTACTCTTATGTAATTTTATATAAAAAATAAACTTAAATTTGAAATATCCCAAAAGATTTTGCTCTCCATAAAAATATATTCTGTCAAAAATATACAAATTCAAATATGAACATGGTGCATAACAAAACCTGGAAATATAAAGGCGACACCTGTGTGCTGTTTTGTTAGTCTTCATGACTGAGAAGAGCTTCTCACACAGATATGTGCTACTAAACACGCGCAAGGTTCGAGCCGCATGTAGACGTAGCTGGAGCATTTCTGCGGGAATGGAGTGAATAAACTGTGCGGGACAGAGGGGACTGGCGGTCTAATGGCCTGGAATCCCTGCAGGTTTTATTTTTTTCTCCGGCCGTCTGGAGTTTTTTGTTTTTTCTGTCCCCCCTGGCCATTGGACCTTACTCTTATTCTATGTTAATTAATGTTGACTTGTTTTATTTTCTTACTGTGTCTTATTTTTCTATTCTTCATTATGTAAAGCACTTTGAGCCACATTCTTTTATATGAAAATGTGCTATATAAATAAATGTTGTTGTTGTTGTTGCAGTATCGTACTTTGCCTTCAGTGTGCCATTACACTGCAGCTCAATCACCTCCATCTGAATCTGCACAGGTGCAGTTTCCACATCGACGGCAAATGGGTTGCGAAACAACTCAAAATTCTTTTTTTGTTCTTCAAAGTCACCAAAGCGGCATGCGAACTCAGTGCGCAGTGCACTCAGTTTATCAGTAAAGTGCGTATTTGGGAACACCGTTGTGCCGATTTGGTTCAAGTTTACTTGGCAAAAGGGAAAGTGGGGCAAGTTGCACTGGTGCATTTGTGTCTCCCATAAAAGTAGCTTCACTTAAAATCACTTTGTGATTTTGCACGGGTAAAAACGTCTGCTGAAGTGTCAGATTCTTCTTTAACTCTTCTGCTTTCTGTATCTTGTGCATTGCATTCAGGTCTTTCAGGTTATCTTGATGTTTTGTCTCATAGTGCCGTCTTAGATTAAATTCTGTAATTACAGCCACATTAGCTCCACAAATGAGAGACACAGGTTTACCGGCAATGTCAGTAAACATATACTCAGCCTCCCATCGGCTGTTAAAGGCTCTATGTTCAGAATCACCTTTTCTCTTTGGCATCGTGTGGGCTAGCTTCGCAATAAATGCAGCATCATTAGCTAGACATGATTAACGCGGTAAGTGTTCGGCAAGGCAGCTGAAGCGCTGCATTATGGGATCTGTAGTTTATTGTGTTACCAGCGCTTCATATCCCCCGGCCATTAATAACAATAATATATAAAATGATCTTGCGGTCCGGATATAATTACACACCGGGCAGGATGTGGCCTGCAGGCCTTGAGTTTGACACATATGGACTAAATAGAACTTGAATAGATATATTTTTTCAAATGTGATCGCGCAATTCAGATCGAGTTGACGCGCACTACAGTACATCGAGCCCGCGTGCTATTGTGGCTTTGCCTGCGTGCCTCAATAAGTTACCCTCCCCTCGCTCTTACTTTTTTACCGTACATCTAATAAATACACTGAGTATGGCTTTACCAAAACAATCATTGATCGCGAATAAAGTATCCATTATTCACAAAGCTTCAATTGGTGATCTGTCTTTCTGCGTTAACTGCATATTTTTTCATACGTCTCAAACCAAGGGGATGCGAGGCTAAAATGAATCGGGAAGCGCGCGTATATACTCAGTGCATCCCCTCTCGGGAATCAAACCTCGGACACCGGCGCTAGAGGGGAAGGCTCTACTATTGCGCCACGGCGTGTGGTTTGTCTATTTGAGCGTAGCAGTGTAATTCGGTTTTTGTTCAGCACACTTTGGAACTGTTTCTTTTTGTCTGCGCACTGCGTCAGTTCACATGAGCCGCTGAATATGGTTTTATATGTCACTCGCTCGCTTCTAATTGTTTCGCTGCCTTCTTAATTATATAATGTATGTTTTCTTCAGCGGTTTTTCGAGCTCTACCTGATTTTCTACGTACTGCGTGATTACGTGGGAGACGTGATGATGTCACATGAAACTCCGCCCCCCACGGCTTTCGAGCTCAAGTCCATTACAGTATATGCAGAAAAAAAGCTTCCAGTTTTGACCATTACGCGTAGAATTTCGAAATGAAACCTGCCCAACTCTTGTAAGTAAGCTGTAAGGAATGAGCCTGCCAAATTTCAGCCTTCTACCTATATGGGAAGTTAGAGAATTAGTGATGAGTCAGTGAGTCAGTCAGTCAGTGAGGGCTTTGCCTTTTATTAGTATAGATAATATATATATATAGATAGATAGATAGAGATATATATATATATATATATATATATATATATATATATATATATATATATATATATATATATATATATATATATAGATATATATATATACACAGTACAGACCAAAAGTTTGGACACACCTCCTCATTCAATGTGTTTTCTTTATTTTCATGACCATTTATATTGGTAGATTCTTACTGAAGGCATCAAAACTATGAATGAACACATGTGGAGTTATGTACTTAACAAAAATAGGTGAAATAACTCAAAACATGTTTTATATTCTAGTTTCTTCACAATATCCACCCTTTGCTCTGATTACTGCTTTGCACACTCTTGGCATTCTCTCGATGAGCTTCAACAGGTAGTCACCTGAAATGGTTTTCACTCACAGGTGTGCCTTATCAGGGTTATTTAGTGGAATTTCTTGCTTTATCAATGGGGTTGGGACCAGCAATTGTCAGGTTAGTTGGACGATCATTTATTTTTCAACAGGACAATGACCCCAAACACACCTCCAGGCTGTTTAAGGGCTATTTGACCAAGAAGGAGAGTGATGGATTGCTGTAAATGGTCATGAAAATAAAGAAAACACATTGAATGAGGAGGTGTGACCAAACTTTTGGCCTGTACTGTGTGTGTGTGTGTGTGTGTGTGTGTGTGTGTGTGTGTGTATGTATATATATATATATTTTTTTTTTATATATATATATATATATATATATATATATAATAGCAAAATACCAACTTGTGAGGCAAAGTACTGCATTAAAATTTTTATTAAGAAGAAAATTTAACCTTTTTAAACTGAGGGAAAATATGCCAATAATTATTTGTTAAGGATCTTTTTGTATACCTTGTTGTCAGTTCGGCCCTCCGGTTATAACATTACCAAGCTGTGCGCTGAGCTTACTCTTGAGCATGCAACTTACAGTTGGCCATGTGAACAGTAATCTTGTCTCAAATCTCACAGCTTGGATTGCTGCTGTCATAATCGGTTTAAGTTTCATGGTTTGTTTCAATGACAGTATTTGCAGGATTTGTTGTATTGAAGTGACATTCGGCATCTGTCAAGCGTTGTAAGCACACAACCGGTTTCAGCGATAAAATCACATCCAGCTTTTGAGAGTTTAAACATCCATAAACATCAAAGTTTCCACTACTGAAATCGTCACCTGTGAATCTAAGATGTTTAAGAGGCATTGGCGGTTGTCGAAAGGTGTAAAATATTTGGCCATTTCAGTACACTTGAAAGCGACAACCGAACAATTCACCGGCAGCAATCAACTCACATGCAGATCCATAGGTGAATGGCTTAAGCATTTCACTCTTCTAGTGCTCCTGTGTAGAATAATTATCTCCTGTACCGTCATCAGTCCACACCTTGAACCTGTCCCAGTCATTCAATAGATAAGACACAATGTTCCTCCGGATATCAAGAGTGAGCCTGATATGGCCGTGCAATATGTAACAAAGAGAATGGAAAAGGCAGGTGCCATCTCTGGGCATCGAAAACCACTCAGTAAGTGACAGTTCTTTGATTGATGGTGATCACCTCGCTAGACATGTTAACGGGGGTATGGTTGGAATGATAAAGGAAATGGGTACCTGAACAATGTAAAGTAAGTCTAAAATACCTACACAATAACTATCATCGTAATAAATGAACAATAAAACAGCGGAGAAGCTGCGGATTAAATAAAAGGGCTGTAGTTATCCGCAGGGAGACGTGAATCCCATGGCGAAGCAAGGAAGGGAATGTAGAGACCGGAGCGACGGACAGCCTTATATAGGCAGGCAGCCAACAACGTGAGAGGCGTTGGGATGGGGGACCCAATGCCGCCTCACACGGTGACCGAGCTGCAGGCTATGGACGTATATACACTATGTACGTAAGTAGGATTCAGTTAGCGTAGGGAACCCGCGTACGAAATTTCTTGAAGTTGGGCCCATAAGTAACAAAGACCGTTGAAAAGTTCAATATGGCGGCCGACAGTGGCAACATACCACCGAAATAAGTACTAAATTTCAGCCTTCTACCTACACGGGAAGTTGGAAAATTAGTGACGTTGGAAAGTTCAATATGGCGGCTGACAGTGGCGTCATACCACCGAAAAAAGTATGTACCTTGGTTTCGGTTAGCGCAGGGAAACCGCCTACCAAATTGCGTGAAAATGGGGCCATGAATAAGAAAGTTCAACATGGCGGATGTTGTTGACCATTATGACCGTTACGCATAGAATTTCGAAGTGAAACCAGCTTAACTTTTGTAAGTAAGCTGTAAGGAATGAGCCTGCCAAATTTCAGCCTTCTACCTACATGGGAAGTTGGAGAATTAGTGAGTGAGTGAGTGAGGGCTTTGCCTTTTATTAGTATAGATATATATGTGTGTATGTATGTATATGTATGTGTATATACAGTATATGTTGATATGTGTATATATGTATATATATATGTAGATCTGTATATGTGTATGTATATATAGATATATATAGATATGTGTATGTGTAGAAATGTATATGTATATATGTTTATATGTCTGTGTGTGTGTGTGTGTATGTATATATATATATATATATATATATATGACAGCAACACTCATAACAGTGACAAAACAATTACATTGACAATCATGTTACGTTATTTTTAAAATGTTTCCTTTTCTTTTTCATAACTTCTTTAACACACTACTTCTCCGCTGCGAAGCGCGGGTATTTTGCTAGTACTATATATTCTGTAAGATAAAGGAGATGAAGGTATTCACAGCTTTATATGTGAAAATGGAAATTCTGAAAGTTCTTATCAAGACAACTGGAAGCAAATATACTTATTCAAGAGCAGAAGGTATGGTCTTTTTCTCTAATTTAAGTTGTGAATCTTGCTGGGTTAGCTGTAGTAATCAAATTATTTGACACACCTGACATTAAAGCATTATAAAGTCACTACTGCTTTTTAATATATAACTCTGTGTTCTAAATCTTGTTAAGAATCCATGTTAAGAAACTGCCTATATTTTTAATATTTTACTCTTGGACAATGATCGTGTTAGTGTGGAAATGCTAATGACTAAATATTTAAATTACTGTCAGAGCTAACACTTGCGTTTTAAGAGGAGATGGGCATGCTAAAGTCCAAATTCTGCAAGTTAAGACTTGTTAGCATTGTTTAGTTATTAGCAGAATTAGAAGTTCTGACTATGAGATTAAGAACAATTAAAGTAATGTTTCTAACAAATACATTTATATAAGGTTTAACGACTTCAAAACTTCGTAGGTTTTGTAAGTGGAGATCTACAAATATTTGGTGGTCTTGTCTTCATGATTTATCAAAGAAATGCAACATTAAAAATACATGTGTATGCAGAAGTGAAGAATTCAGAATATGTCAGTGGTAGGAATGTTAACTAAAAGCATTTCCTTTTTTGTCAAACTTAAGTATAGCTATCCAGTTGCCTAAGAAAAATCGAACATTACTTAAAAGTTTAGAACTTTGTTTCTAAGCCTGAGTGAAAGGGTAGCATAAAATAACATTCTTCAGCCCTTTTAATCTATGTAATTCAGGGTCGCTGGGGACTGAAGCCTATCCTGTCTGCACTGTGTGCAAGGCATGAAACCGCTCTGAGAAGCCCATTGCAGGACTGACTCGTATGCATGAACACAAACATATACAAACTCAGGGCTAAATTGTAATTACCAACTACACAAACCTGAATGTGTTTTAATATGTCAGAGGAAATTTTGAGTTTCCAGAGAAAAACCCACGCAGACACAGAGAAAGTACGGGATTCACATCTGTGAGGTGGCTGCACGATCCACTTCAGCACCTTGCTGTCATGTTAAAAGATGTATTTTTTCATAATTGTTTCTTCTTCTGTTTTTGAATAGATGGACTTGTCAGTAGAGGCTCTGTTCAGCATTATGCAGGAGAGGCAAAAACGGTACGCAAAGTATGCAGAACAAATTCAGAAGGTGAATGAGATGTCTGTCATTCTGCGACGTATTCAAATGGGCATTGATCAGACTGTGCCTTTAATGGAAAAGCTTAATTCTCTTTTGCCGGAAAGTGAACAACTAGAACCTTTCACCATGAAGCTGGAGAAGGAAACAAAATAGAGCTGGTCTTCCACATTCAAAAAATGATTTTTGACTTTTGAAAACATGTTTAGAATTTCCCTTTAGTTTGTCCTGTATAGTGTTACAATATTAACTGAAAATCACTTTCAAATTTGTATACAAGCCCTATTTCTGAAATGAATAGCACACTCTGCAAACTGCTGTAACTACTGTGGCTTTAACAATGAATATGACAGACATAAAAGTAACTTTATAAAGCAAACAGTGCATCTGTGGCATTTTTAATACATTATTTATAAAATAAACTATAAACTAATATTAATCCATTAAATAGTTAAAAGAAAAAAAATTGCATTTTGGTTTTTCATTATCTTTGCATTGTTATCTGTTTATCGGTTTATATTTCGCATATTGATGTTATTGATATACAAGTGATTTCTGGTTCAATAAAATCACTTATCCACACTATCTAACAATGGTTCTTTATTTATGTGGAGAAAACAAGGGTAAAATAGTTCATGCATTTTAGATACAGTACTGCCTTATTTTAAGTGATTTTAACTACCAAAATTGTAAGGGCTGTGGACACAAGGGGGCACCCCAGAGCCCCAAAAAATGAAGAGAACTCAGCCAAACACAATTCAAAGTAGAGTAAAATGATATTTATTCAACAAAAGTTCCTTTACAGATGTAAATCAGTGCAATACAGTAATAACACACCAAAATATACTTTCCATCTCCTTCCACAACTTCCTTGTAACCGTTGCCCTCTTCCTCCTGACTCTGACTTTTATGTGGGACCTGGGAACACTTCTGGTGTTACATTACTGACAGGCAAAAGCACTTCACATGGGAGCTGTGTGAAGTAGACCGCTTCTTTTCCCATAGCGTCACCTGGTGGCACCCAAGGGACTTGACAGGTTTGCCCTTCTGCACTACAAGTCTCAGGGGAACGGTTGCCCAAACTGGAACTTAGAAAAGTTGTAGTACGTCTTGTTTTAGGGGACAAACTGTTTATAAAATTCAGTCATCTCTTGTTCCAGATCTATGATCTGTTCCTCCCAACTGGGACAGAAACTGAGGTCATGCAATTCATGGTATTTGGCTACCATGTTTTTTATTTGCATAGCAGTTTTTAAAAACAGTATTATGGAGTGAAAATATGTCTGACTTTAAACTTTCAGGAATATATTTCTAAGTTTAATACTGTAAGTAATTTGCTTATGACAGCCAGCATTGCAGTGAGTTAATCTGGGCCCTGCTAGGTCTTCTATAGTGTGTGTCTTGACTGGACTAAAGGCTACAGATTTCAATACAAGAGTTTCTACATGAAATGATGGTAACTTAATAAAGTGAGGTTTCACATTGGAGAAAGATGACACTAAACAGTATAAACTGTAAATGTTCTCAATAATATAATTATAGTGAATTTATAAAATGTACAGTGCATCCGGAAAGGAAAGGATAGGTGTGCCAAGCTTGAAGCATCATATTCAAAAAGACTTGAGGCTGTAATTGCTGCCAAAGGTGCATCGACAAAGTATTGAGTAAAGGCTGTGCATACTTATGTACATGTGATTTCTGTTTTCTTATTTTTAATAAATTTGCAAAAACCTCAAGTAAACTTTTTTCACATTGTCATTATGGGGTGTTGTATGTAGAATTCTGTGGAAAAAAATGAATTTAATCCATTTTGGAATAAGGCTGTAACATAACAAAATGTGGAAAAAGTGATGCACTGTAAATAGTTGATTAAGCTGATGTTGCATCCATTCATATTTTTCTGAAACTGCTTTAGCCTTTAGAAGACTACAGGAAACCTCACCCAGTAGCATCTGACAATACAGTAGGTAGGGAATAGTTCTGGAATGGGCACCTGTCTGTCGCAGAGCACCTTACACTCACCAGGCCATTTTAGATGCCTATCGATCTAACATGTACTGTGAAAAAATAGATACTGAATAAAATTATATGAATTTAAGCTTGGTTCGCGTAAATTTGTAATACTTTCATAATACTTTACTATTAACCAGAAGTTAAACAATCAACTTAAGAAGCCAGGTGATCGACTGATAAGAATGCTGTTTGTCTAATATTAGATTTGACTTGCACTAAATGTTAAAAAGAAAACAGCTAAATGTTAAAAAGAAAACAAAATTTCATTTTTTTTTCCTTTATGGAGCTGGGTAGTGAGGATAACCAGTTTTTAAGCAGCATGCAGACTGCTTAACATTAGTTGGTGAGAAAATAGGCACATTGTCAGAGTAACATGGATCACTTCTGGCCTTGTGCATATTGTTTTAGCAATTACTCATAACCTGCAATTTAAAAATAACTTCAGTAAACAGACCAAATAAGGACGCAAGACATGGTACATTTAACTACATTTCATTTCATGTATGACAGATAGGGGTCGCTGTTGACCCCTGAACCCTCAGACAAGACGTTCAGACACCAGGTAAAAGTCCCAATAATAAATTTGTTCTTCCAATAATGTGCAAAAAGCATCTCCACCTCCACAATCCTCAATAAATCAATACAATAATACAGTAAATCAATAACAACAAATCCTCCACTCTGCCCAGCAGCTTCGTCACACTCTCACCCAACTCAGCTCTCCCTGCTGGGATTTCCCATAGTCCTTTTTATATTCCTTGACCCGGAAGTGCTTCTGTCCCTCAGTCCATGTGGTTTCCTAGCACTTCCGGGTCAGATGAAAATTTATTTTTCTTCCGTCCCCGTGACTAGGGAGTACTTCCGGGCTATATGGAAAATACAAATCCCTGTGCCTCCCTGCAGCATCCTCTGGTGGCCCCCACGGTATCCAGCAGGGCTGTGAAATAAAACTCCAATTTCCACGATGCCCTGCTGGAATTTGGGGCCTCTCCATGTTGCAGGGAGGACTCCATCTAGCAGTGTGGACGTATTGGCCAGGATAAACTGCTGGCCATTTATCACACATGGAATAAATCAAATCAGACGGGTATAAATTCGGACGCTGACAAATTTTGTGAAAACTTAAATCCAGTGTTCAATTATATGTTTTTTCTTATCAGGTTATAACTAACAATCTTCAATTCCTCACCATTTCTAAATTAACATAAACCTAACCTTTGGTGACATGTTACAATTGTATGTTATGTTCTGATGTGAACAACCACTGAGTTTAAAGATGGTTTACTTTTAAAATGATTGTTTATTAAAATACACTTTCGACCTTTGAATGACAAGCAGGTAATAAAACATATTTTTTCATTTTTATTGAAGTACATGAAAGCACAATCCTATAGTATCTTAGGCTTAAGTTTACACTCTGTTATTGGAAAAACCAGCTAACTTACACTAAAGAAAAGAAGATACAGGTTTAGTGTAGGTCACAAAGTTCAAGTTAAAAAGTCCATATTCAGTATGCCACTGTCATTGACTTAACAATTGTAAGATCCCACAGCTGAACAAGATGTTACTTCATGTATGCTTTGCTAGTTACAAGGCAGAAGTTAAAATTTCAGTTTTACGTCAGCAGCTTAATAGACTGAGGTCATAAACCGCCCAATCAGGATCAGCTTTGAATTAGTGAAAATCACACAAAATGAATTCAGATCAGTGAGAAAAAATTACTTTAATGGCAACATATGAAACACAGGGAACCAAGAATTGGTTGTGCCCAATGGAATCAAGTAGGTCTTCTTTCTAACTTTGCTGTATGTACAGTTTAACTCATTGCTCCTACTTTTGGTCAAAAATGAAATAGATAGTGAGTAGGTAAGCGAGTGTCTTCATTTTTATTGTTAAGGTTTTGCCTTTATTTTAGCTCATTTGTGTTTACAAACTCACCCTAAAGATGTTCTTTATAAGAATGAGGAAACATAGGCACAAATATCACAGTTGCCTAGACTTATGCAGCTGGCTTCATGTTATTTCCACCTGCATCAAAAATAAATGGGTCATCAGGAGAACTAGTTTATACCAGTGATTAAAAAATGCATTATCTTATATCCAGTAAAGTAAATCACAAATCTTCTAACAAGACCCAGTGGCATACTGCATTTATTAGATTAAAAAACAGCCTAATATACACCAGTTTTGTAATCTGGTTGTGGGAGGTAGGCCAAAATAGATTAACCTAAGAGACACCTAAGGAGACAAGTGGAGAATATGTCAAATCCATGCAGATGGTGAGTAGGCTGGAATTTGGACACAAGTTTCTTGAGGCAGTAACACTTATTACTGTGCTGCCTGCATGTAACCTCATACCTGAGAATTAATGTCACTGTGAGACATTTTGGAATATATGAGTATTTATATACTGTGGTGCTGCATAGAAAGAGTTTTAACTTTGCTATTTACTACAGTAGCTCTGTCTCTGAAAAAAAAAATGGGTTTGAGTTTGTGGTTTTTAAATATACATTCTGAATTCTGACCTCTAATTTAGTTTTCCCCTTTGATTTTAAGAATAGAAATGGCTGTGTTTTAATTAGTATCACATTATAATTGTTAAGGAGAATCCCAATATTCACCTTAAAAAATTAAGATGTTTAGAAAGGCTAATTGTACAAATAAAATAGGTTTCAAAAAGGGCTGCAGTATTTCAGGTTTTTCCAGTTACTCCTAGCTCTAGCATAGACTACTCTATAAAAAAATATTTTGAGTCTGAAGCTTTTATGTCTTGTTTTGTCATTAACCCCATGAACTCAAATTGGAATATATTCACCATTGCTTTATATGTTATAAAAGACAACTAAAGGAATCACAATGGGGATCTTGCCTTTGAAGTATGCTCCAAAACGTAAAAGTGAATGGCAGAAACAGCCACCCACTGTAACTTGTAGGTGTCTTCAACTGCCAACAACAAATGTAGATGTAATGAAGCTATAAATGTACTGCTCAATGCTGACTAGTTCTTTTATCTAAAAAGATCCCCTGTTACCATTAAACAAGTCATTGTTGCCATGGGGCAGTTAGGACTAATGATGAAAATGATGGCAAGTTGTGTAGTTTAGAATTTCAATAAGTTAGTAGAATTCATTATTAGAAAATAGTGAATATACATTTAGGCAGTGCAAGTAAATAAACAAAAAAAAAGTGAAAGTGAAAAATAGTAACATTTTTAAGGCTGAAGTTAAAGCATTCAGTTATGAAGCAGAGGAAGCATTATTCCCTAAATCAAACATCAAGTAAGTAATTGCAGCACGCCTGCATACGTCACTTAATTAATATTTTTAGTGGATGTGTGATGAATTAGAGTGTTGGGTAAAACTACTCACTACCAGAAAAAATGCCAACAGTAGATGCGCAGATAACAATCACCACACATCCTGATACACTGAATGGAGGCCAGGTAGACCAAAAGAAAAGTACTATGGTAAGACAAATTATCATGTACCGATTTCTTCGAATGATGTAATGCAATGATGTCTATAAATCATTTACTGATATCTTTTAAATATTTAAATATATGTAAATATGTTCAGATATTTGTAGATCACTTGAAGATTTTACATGATATCTCTAAATGATAAGAAGAAGTGTGTGAGAGAGACAGTGGAATAATTTGTAATGCTTTGAAAAGTAGTGTAGATGCAGACTCACAAATCCAGTTGGTGGACAGGACATGAAGGCATCACAGGGCACGATCCTAATTTAAAATGGCCAATTAATCTGGCATTCTGTCTCTATTATACTGGAGAAATCTAGAGTTCTTTGAAAAAGCTCCCAAAGATTAATTATTAAAATGCCCAGGAATTAGGTGCTTAAATCTTAAAGCTGTTTCAATGCAATAGTTTAATACCTTTGGTACTAAAAAAATTTTAAATATTTTGGTTGAAAAGCTTATATAAAAGAGAGGATTTCATTTTTAATATTGTCAAAGTGAGTACAAATAAAAAGATCTCTAGCCCAGAATAAGATGCCAAAATGGGTTCAAAACTATCCAAAAATTGTTTATCGAGAAAGAAAAAACTACAAATGAGGGGTGAAAAAAGGGGCAACACTAGGTTTCATAAATCAACACATAGAAAACAAAACCCCCACATTGCCAATAGACCTCGTAATATGGGGATTGACCCTAATCTAGCAAGCAGGCTAGGTAATACAAAATGCCCTCCTACTGCCAGCCTCCTAGGACCTCAATCATTTAATCAGATGTTTAGGCACAATGATGTGTTTCTGTCTGCCTTGCTGTCTTTATCTTGCTCCAGGTTCCCTCTGCATTGACAGAGCCTACAGTACAACGATTGCCCTCAGCAACTCTTCCAGTATGACACTTTAAATAGTAATAATAATAAAAAATAACAATACATTTTATTTTTATGCTCTAAACACTTCACAAAAACTCAAAATGAACAACAAGGCATATGCAACAATGGATATAAATAATATCAGCACAAAACACTAAAGATTTGAATTAGCATAACAGCCAATAAACTAAAAAAAAAAAAAAAAACTACTCCAAGAAATCCCTGAACAAATAGCTTAATTTGTGATACACTTTGTGACCCAGACTTTACAAATTCCATCAGGGAAGTACTTAGGGTCAGCACTTACTAATTTATGGTTAAGGTGTTCATATACTACTGTAGGTATACCTTGGACAAGTTCTGTGTTTGTGTGCTCCTGTCATTCATATGTTACAACTCTGCTAGTTTAATGAGTCTAGCCATATCTGCATGTAGAGATTCCTTTCTCTTGTCAAGGTTGGATGTTTGTCTCAGTTAATTGAATTTGCTGTTCCATTGGGCACAATCCACTTGCATTTTAAACTGCTCTTTTTAATCTTTTTAATACTGTTAATAGAACACAATTTGGCAATCTAAGTCATTGCAGAATCCAAGCCAATAATGTCAGGAACCTGTATGGTATATTAATATACCTGTAATCACATACCTGTATGGTATATTTAACTGTGAGTTGCAGGTTTAGCCTACACATATGAAGGATTGCAGCAAGGGCTTACAGGCACAGCAGCCCAGGGCCCCAAAAACATTTTTCATAGAGAATTTGCACATATTGTGGAACTTGACAGACACACACAGACAGACATCTTTTGTTGCACCCAACACACGTTTATTTACAATATAAACTGCTCAAAAGATTAAAGGAACACTTTGACAACACATCAGAGTTCAATGGGAAAAAAATCTTGCTGGACATCCATACTGATATGGACTGGGTAATGTGCTAGGAATGAAAGGATGCCACATCGTTTGATGGAAATGAAAATTATCAACCTACAGAGGGCTGAATTCAAAGACACCCAAAAATCAAAGTGAAAAAATGATGCGGCAGGCTAGTCCATTTGCCAAAATTTCATTGCAACAACTCAAAATTGTACTCAGTAGTTTGTATGGCCCCTACGTGCTTGTATGCATTCCTGACAACATCAGGGCATGCTCCTAATGAGACGATGGATAGTGTCCCGGGGGATCTTCTCCCAGATCTGGACCAGGGCATCATTGAGCTACTGGACAGTCTGAGGTGTAACCTGGTGGTGTCGTATGGACCGAAACATAAAGTCCCAGAGGTGTTCTGTTGGATTTAAGTCAGGCAAATGACGATTGAGCTCGACGATGCCAGGCAGTGAGCACAGGGCTAACTAGAGGACATCAGGCCCTCAGGCCACCCTCATGAAGTCTGTTTCTGATTGTTTTCTCAGAGACATTCACACCAGTGGCCTGCTGGAGGTCATTTTGTAGGGTTCTGGCAGTGCTCATCCTGTTCCTTCTTGCCCAAAGGAGCAGATACCAGTCATGCTGATGGGTTAAGGACCTTCTACAGCCCTGTCCAGCTCTCCTGGAGTAACTGTCTGTCTCCTGGAATCTCCTCCAAGCCCTTGAGATTGTGCTGGGAGACACAGCAAACCTTATGGCAATGGCATGTATTGATATGTCATCCTGGAGAAGTTGGACTACCTGTGCAATCGCTGTAGGGCCCAGATATTGCCTCATGCTACCAGTAGTGACACTGACTGTAGCCAAATGCAAAATTAGTGAAAAAATAGTCAGAAAAGATGTGAAGGGAAATATGTCAGTGGCCTCCACCGGTTAAACCATTCCTGTTTTGGGGGTGGTCTAATTGTTGCCCCTCTAGTGCACCTGTTGTTAATTCCATTAACACCAAAGTATCTGAAACTGATTAACAGCCCCCTCTGCTACTTAACTGACCAGATCAATATCCCAGAAGTTTCACTGACTTGATACTATACTCTGATAAAAAAGTGTTCCTTTAATTTTTTTGAGCAGTATATTTACAGTCCAATTAGTGCACAGCCCAGTGCCTCCAGCACCGATCCCCCAAAGTCCAGGCCTCACAGTCCGAATGTCTTTCTGGCCTCCTCCAGTCCTCTCTCCAGCTCCGTCATTCTTCCACCCGACTTCCGCTACTGAATGAAGGCAGGCGGCCCCTTATATAGGAACCCGGATGGGCTCCAGCTGCTTCCTGGCATTCCTCCGCAGACACGCCCCAGTGTGGCGGAAGTGCCGGCTGCGCACCAGGAAGCCCTCCAGGTGTCCCCTGTCTTCTTCCCCCCAGCTCCAGGTTTCTTCAGGCACCGGGGCGCCACCCCTACTGGGCCCCCAATACAACCAGGGCTCCACCCCCAGCCACCTGCGACAGTGCCACACTGCCAGCAAAGACATGTCGGTTTGAGCGACACATCCCGAGAGGGCTGCACGTCCCCAGAGTGGGTCCTACTATGTACGCAGGGTCCATCACGGCACCCTGGGACGCCCCATTTCGGCACCCCTTCCGAGGCTGACACGCCCCTCTGGTCTGCATCACTCTCGCCTCCACAGGCCCCGCCAGCCGGGGCACCATCCGATCTCCGGTGGAGAGACCTCCCGTGGAGCAGCCCGTTCCAGGAGGGCAGGTTCCCAACGGGGCCGGTCCTAATGCTCGTCGGGGCTTCGGTCCTACAAAAAGACAAAAGGGAGGGCCAGAAGCACTGCCTGGACACCCGTACCGAGCATCCCACCGGTCTCTGTACCGGCAGCCCACGACTTGCCTGTTCGGCTCCTCCGCCGCAGGTCCCATGCTCATCCGGTCATCCGTGGCGGGATCGCTCTCACAGGCTCCTCCTCCACCTGCCCAGGGGTTTCCCTCTGCCTCTGCAGAGGACGTCCCTTCACTGGACGCGTGCATCCAGCGACACGTCCCATCCTATTGGAGGAACCGGCATTGACCCCTCAGTTCCTCCTTTTCCTCTTGGACGCTGTGACGGTCTGGGTCTGAGCATGGTGAAAGCTCAAATCCAGCCCCGTCTGCGTCCCGGCAGAGTGATAGGAGACTGCCGGGGCTTGGAGCGAAGGGCGCTAGGACCCAGGACATTCATCAGCCCCTGTCCTGCCAGCCCATGCGATCTGGCTCTCCTCACTTCGCGTGCAGCCTGCACCGCCGCGTCCGCTGTTGGAGAATTGCCTCCTCCGATCCTCCTGGGTGTCCCGACTAGGCTCCACCCCCAGCCGCCTGCAACAATATATATACATATATATATATATATATATATATATATATATACTAGCAAAATACCCGCGCTTTGCAATGGCGAAGTACTGCCTTAAAATTTTTATTAAGAAGAAAATTAAACCTTTTTAAACTGAGGGAAAATATACCAATAATTATTTGTTAAGGATCTCTTTATATACCACATTGTGAGTTCGGCCCTCCGGTTGTAATATGACCAAGCTGTGCGCTGAGCTTACTCTTGAGCATGCAACGTACAGTTGGCCATGTGAACAGTAATCTTGTTTCAAATCTCACAGCTTGGATTGCTGCTGTCATAATCGGTTTGAGTTTAATGGTTTGTTTCAATTACGACAGTATTTGTAGGACTTGTGTTGAAGAGACATTCGGCATCTGTCAAGCATTGTAAGTATACAACCGGTTTCATCGATAACTTTACATCCAGCTTTTGAGAGTTTAAACATTTATAAACATCAAAGTGTCCACTACTGAAATCGTCACCTGTGAATCTAAGATGTTTAAGAGGCATTGGCGGTTGTCAAAAGGTGTAAAATATTTGGCCATTTCGGTATACTTGAAAGCGACAACCGAACAATTCACCGGCAGCCACCAACTCACATGCAGATGCATAGGTGAAGGGCTTAAGCATTTCACTCTTCTAGTGCCCCTCTGTAGTATAATTATCTCCTGTACCATCATCAGTCCATACCTTGATCCTGCCCCAGTCATTCAATACATAAGACACAATGTTCCTCCGGATATCAAGAGTGAGCCTGATATGGCCGTGCAATATGTAACAAAGACAATGGAAAAGGTAGGTGCCATCTCCGGGCATGGAAACCACTCGGTAAGTGACAGTTCTTTGATCGATGGTGATCACCTCGATAGACATGTTAATGGGGGTACGGTTGGAATGATAAAGGAAATGGGTACTTGAACAATGTAAAGTAAGTCTAAAATACCTACACAATAACTAGAAGCCGTGGATTAAATAAAAAGGCTGTAGTTATCAGCAGGGAGATGTGAATCCCGTGGCGAAGCACGGAAGGGAATGTACAGAATGAAGCGACGGACGGCCTTATATAGGCAGGCAGCCAACAACGTGGGAGGCATTAGGATGGGGGACCCAACGCTGCCTCACACGGTGACCGAGCTGCAGGCTATGGACGTATATATGTATGTAAGTAGGATTCAGTTAGCGTTGGGAACCACGTACCAAATTTCTTGAAGATGGGCCCATAAGTAACAAAGACCATTGAAAAGTTCAATATGGCGGCCAACAGTGGTATCATACCACCGAAATAAGCACCAAATTTCAGCCTTGTACCTAAACAGGAAGTTGGAGAATTAGTGACGTTGGAAAGTTCAATATGGCGGCTGACAGTGGCGTCATACCACCAAAATAAGTACGTACATTAGTTTTGGTTAGCGCAGGGAACCGCCTACCAAATTTCGTGAAGATGGGCCATAAATAAGAAAGTTCAACATGGCGGACGTTGTTCACCATTATGACCGTTACGCGTAGAATTTCGAAATGAAACCTGCTTAACTTTTGTAAGTAAGCTGTAAGGAATGAGCCTGCCAAATTTCAGCCTTCTATCTACACGTGAAGTTGGACAATTAGTGACGTTGGAAAGTTCAATATGGCGGCTAACAGTGGCGTAATACCACTGAAATAAGTACGTACATTGGTTTCCGTTAGCACAGGGAAGCCGCCTACCAAATTTTGTGAAGATGGGGCCATGAATAAGACAGTTCAACATGGCGGATGTTGTTGACCGTTTATGACCGTTACGCGTAGAATTTTGAAATGAAACCTGCTTAACTTTTGTAAGTAAGCTGTAAGGAATGAGCCTGCCAAATTTCAGCCTTCTACCTACACGGGAAGTTGGAGAATTAGTGACGTTGGAATGTTCAATATGGCAGCCAACAGTGGCGTCATACCACCGAAATAAGTACGTACATCGATTTTGGTAAACGCAGGGAAGCCACTGACCAAATTTCGTGAAGATGGGGTCAGCCTTCTACCTACACGGGAAGTTGGAAAATTAGTGACGTTGGAAAGTTCAATATGGCGGCTGACAGTGGCGTCATACCATCGAAATAAGTACGTACATCGGTTTCGGTTAGTGCAGGGAAACCGCCTACCAAATTTCGTGAAGATGGGGCCATAAATAAGACAGTTCAATATGGCGGACGTTGTCGACCATTATCGACCATTATGACCGTTACGTGTAGAATTTCGAAATGAAACCTGCTTAACTTTTGTAAGTAGGCTGTAGGGAATAAGCCTGCCAAATTTCAGCCTTCTACCTACACGGGAAGTTGGAGAATTAGTGATGAGTCAGTGAGTCAGTGAGTGAGTGAGGGCTTTGCCTTTTATTAGTATAGATATTAGATATATATATTGTGATGGACAGCCGGCAGCTCAACCCAGCCAACACATCCATGACACTAGATGGCGATTTCCCTGCAACATAGCGATGCCCCAGATTCCCACAGGGCACCATGGGATATGGAGTTCGGCTTCATAGCCCTGCTGGGTACCATGGGTACCACCAGGATATGCTGCAGGTAGACAAAAGGATTTCTGTTTCCTGTATTGCCCGGAAGTACTCACAAGTCACGAGGACGGAAGCCCAGAAGTACTTCAGGGCTGAAGAAAACCTAATTCCCCATCTGACCTGGAAGTGCTAGCAAGTCACGTGGACAGAAGCACTTCCAGGTCAAAGACTATATAAAGGACTGATGGAAACCCAGCAAGTGAGCCAGGGTTGGGGGGGAGTGTAACAGAGCTTGCTGGGAGGAGAGAATTAGAGAGAATTGTGGATGTGGTGCTTAGAAGGCAGAGCTACAGGCGCTGAACAGGCTCCTGTCAATCATGGAGAATCCAATGCATCCACTAAACAGTATCATCTCCAGACAGAGGAGCAGCTTTAGCAACAGACTACTGTCACTGTCCTGCTCCACTGACAGACTGAGGAGATTGTTCCTCTCCCACACTATGTGACTCTTCAGTTCCACTTGGGGGTTTAAACGTTAACATTATGCAAAGTTATTGTCTGTTATGCCTGCATTTTTATCACTCTTTAAATTTATATTTTTTTATCAGAATGCCGCTGCTGGAGTATGTGAATTTCCCCTTGAGATTAATAAAGTATCTATCTATCTATCTATCTATCTATCTATCTATCTATCTATCTATCTAGAAGGCACTATTTTGAAGAAAAAAGAATTAAAAGACTTCTTAGTGCTTTTAATTTGTGTCCAGAGCATCTGTCTATTGGGCTTCCTGGAGCAACAGTGCCCCCAAGTGTCCATAATATATATATATATATATATAGAGAGAGAGAGAGAGAGAGAGAGAGAGAGAGAGAGAAATCATGGAGCTCTGATTACATCTGTTAAATTAATCTGGAAATAGTTCAGTCACTAATCCAGTGGATCCAAATCCTGCCAACAATGCTAATGTGAGTGAAAGAGCACTTGGGAAGCCACAGCAAGGGCTGGGGAACCAGCTGGGCCTGTGTAATGAAGGATGAAGGGGAAAAAAGTGACACATAAAACAGCACATGAGAGTAACCTTGCATGAGTTGAGTTCTGGCATGAAGGAAGTGAGGAGGAACTGGGTGGAGAGGAGATTACAGTTTTGAGGTAAAGTCTGTGAAGATGCAGGTTCGCTGCATACTCCCATCTCGCTTCTGAGAGCCCCTAAACCTGTCACCGTCGGTAATGTTACTGATGAGCACGACAGTGAGGCACTACAATAGAGCAATCAGATGGTGCAAAAAGTGCCACATGCTTTTATTAAAATCAACAAAACAACAATCAAAAACAAAGTCCAAATTAAATAAAATGCAGTGCTTTCAGAATCCTTCAATAAATAAATGATCCCATAAAAACAGAAGTGAAGTTGAGTTTAAAATCCAGTAGAAAAATGTCTTCATTAAATACAACGAGATTAAAACAATGCTCGAAGCAGTCTCTTTAAAAACAAGCCCAGTGCATTCTTTAACTGCCTTCTCAGCCTTACTGCCTTCTTTAACTGCCTTCTCATGCTCTCTCTCTCTGTCACTCACTCTCTTGCACTCTCTTTCGCTCGCTCACTCGCTCACTGCACAGGTAATGCACAGGAAGAGACTGAACACGTGTGGAAATCATCGGCACGTAAGTACCGGAAGGGAAACTGGCTTGTTCGTCACCCGAGTGTGTGGTTGTGAACAGATGAAAAAGTTTAGCAAACTTTTTAGTCGTAACCAGATTTGTACGTGGTCCGAGACGTTCGTGACCCAAGGTTCCACTGTATTGCTTTAACCCCCCTTTTGTCTTTGGGTGATACTGCTTGCCTGACTGTTTGGTAATATACTGTGTGTATACTGTATATTAAGTCAAGTTTATACTTCTATATATTCATAAATGACCTTAGATATTCTGACTTTGAAATCCAGAAAATCCATACAGTATATTTACCTGTTTGCCACTCCAATGTGATCCTGCTCAGGATCTTAGAAAATTGTATGGTATGGTGTATGTGTGCGTATATATAGTGGTTAGTAGATTGTCTAGTTTGGAGGATTCATAAGCACTGAAGGCATTCATCTTCTCCAGAGCTTTTAAAACTTCTTAGGAAAAAAAAAAAACTGCCAGAACAACTTCCCAAATGTAGACACTGCTTTCAGGCTTTACCTGACATGGCCTGTCACAAATACAAGTGGTATGTGATTCTCCAAACTATGGTATGGTATGGTATATGTTCTCCAAACTCAGGCTAGTCAAGAATAGGATCATATCCACAATAGGACAGAAAAGACAAAATTGTTTGACTCTAATGTCAATAGAAAGTGCTCCAGTTTTGGAAACTGGAAATCCAGAAAAGTACAATTTTGAAAAGCAAGCATAGCATTTGTCTTAGTAATATACAGAATGGCCTATAAAGTATTTGATATTCCTGCTTCTGTAGTCATTTTCAAATGGGTTCTATAGTTGACTGTTCAAACCTTGATTTGTGACGGTTACTTAGTTACTTGTTATCTGTGCAGCAATGGCTAATTAAACATAGAAAGTCTGAAACAGACTACGCTGTCTCTCACAAATTCAGATAGTAAAGCCTTAATATATTTCTGTTCTTCAGATTTTTGCCATTTATTTTCAAACTAAAGCTCAATAGTGGTCATTTATTTTACTCTGTGTGACTCTGAGAACTTTAAATTGATGTGTATAGCACTCATAGCATTTTGTGTAGGGTTAGCTACAAAGACCAGCCTCGTTCCTTAATCTGGCCCTGTCTAAATGACGTTGCTAGATTATTCCATTGGCTTAATTCTCCAAATCAAATTTTCATGTTAACATTTTTGGAGGACTCTTGGAATTGATAAAAGAGCCTTGTTCTGAGGGACTTTGCCCCCTTTGCATATACAAATGTTCACATTTGAATATAATACTGTAGCCACATAATTAAAGTATACTTATATGTTACATGTTTGAATATTGAGTCGCTATGGTGATAACTATTGTTAGAGACAGCTGGGGAGTCGAACCAGGCGGGACGCCCAGGAGGAACGGAGGAGGGCTTGCGCCTTCCCCAGACCATGTGGGGGCGACCACCCTGGTAACTTTGGGGGCCACCGGTACAGACCTTTGAAGCTCCACCCTGTAGGGGCCCATGGTCACTGCCAGGGGGTACCCCTATGCCTTTGGAGCCCTGGACCTCAGCACTTCCGCCACACCTGGAAGTGCTGGGGGGAAGTGGAACGGAGACACTCGGAGTGCTTCTGGGTGCGCAGCCAACACTTCCGACCACACAGGGGAGTGTCGGGGGAGGAGTGTCGGGAAGCACCTGGAGCTCGTCTAGGTGTGGATATAAGGGGCCGCTTCCCTCCATTCGATGGCTGGAGTCGGGTGGAAGAGGACAGAGATCGGAGTAGAGGATAAAAGTGGAGGCGGACCAGAGACTGAGAGGCATAGTGTGAAGGCCTGGACTTAAAGGGGTGATTGGTGCTGCGACACTGGGATTGTGCACTCTATTGTAGATATTGTGGTAAATAAACGTGTGTGGTGCAAAAAACATCATGTTTACCTGTCTGTGTCCGGGCTGTACCCCACAGTATATATGTGCCTCCTCCAGACCACAAGGGAGCGACTGCCCTGGTTGTGTTGGGGGCCACGGGTAGAGGGCTTGGACCTCAGCAATTCCGCCACACCAGGAAGTGCTGTGGGGAAGAAGACTGGGGACACCACACTCCATACACTGAGGAGAAGCAAGACACATGACAGCCCGCATGGAGTTTGCTAAAAGACACATGAAGGACTCTGAGATGGTGAGAAATAAGATTCTCTGGTCTGATGAGACCAAGATAGAACTTTTTGGCCTTAATTCTAAGCGGTATGTGTGGAGACAGCCAGGCACTGCTCATCACTTGTCCAATACAGTCCCCACAGTGAAGCATGGCGGTGGCAGCATCATGCTGTGGGGGTGTATTTCAGCTGCAGGGACAAGACGACTGGTTGCAATCGAGGGAAAGATGAATGCGGACAAGTACAGGGATATCCTGGACAAAAACCTTCTCCAGAGTGCTAAGGACCTCAGACTGGGCCGAAGGTTTACCTTCCAACAAGACAATGACCCTAAGCACACAGCTAAAATAACGAAGGAATGGCTTCACAACAACTCTGTGACTGTTCTTGAATGGCCCAGCCAGACCCCTGACTTAAACCCAATTGAGCATCTCTGGAGAGACCTAAAAATGGCTGTCCACCAACATTTACCATCCAACCTGACAGAACTGGAGAGGATCTGCAAGGAGGAATGGCAGAGGATCCTCAAATCCAGGTGTGAAAAACTTGTTGCATCTTTCCCAAGAAGACTCATGGCTGTATTAGCTCAAAAGGGTGCTTCTACTAAATACTGAGCAAAGGGTCCGAATACTTAGGACCATGTAATATTTCAGTTTTTCTTTTTTAATAAATCTGCAACAATTTTTAAAAATTCTTTTCTTTGTCTGTCAATATGGAGTGCTGTGTGTACATTAATGAGGGAAAAAATTAATTTAAATGATTTTAGCAAATGGCTGCAATATAACAAAGAGTGAAAAATTGTAGGGGGTCTGAATACTTTCCGTACCCACTGTATATATGTACTAGCGGGTTCACCCCTACTTGCTTTGCTTGCCAACCCCCTCCCACCCAGCCTGTTGCGCACCAGCCACTTTGCTTCTTTGCCTCTCGCATTGTGAAGAGGGGGGGCTGAACGCACCCCAAGGAGACGCGGTTGCTCCTCCGAAACTCCCTCTTAAATGGTGATACAATGGGAAACAAATATATATATATTTTTTTTTACCTCCTCTTTGCTCGATCTGCTGCTGGCTTGCTGCTGCTGCTGCTGCCGTGCTGCGTGATCTGCATCTTGCGCGGCACTTTGAACATTTAAAGCCTGTACAGCAGCTGTTTTTCTCATCTACCCTTAGACTTTTATTTCTGGCCTCGGGCGTGGTTAAATCTGTTGGCACAAAGTCTCTCATCTTGCGGGACATGAGTTCATGATATTTTTTAGTTTATAATATAAAAATGGAATAAGAATCTGAAAATGTAACAACATCACATTAAAGTTTGATAAATTCTGAAAAGAATGATACCAAACATATATATGTAGGTTTTAAAATAAACCCGATTTAAAGTGTGACAAAAAAGGAAACGTTTATTGCAGTAAAAGATTAATAACTGCAAGTCACCATCAAAATAATCTCCTTCACTTCAAATGCACTTATCCCAAAGCTCCTACCCCTTTGAGAAGCAGTTCTGGAAGTTTTCTTTTGAGTGTCTTTAGTTGGGCTGTCAGGCTGCCTGGATGTCGTCAAAGAATTTAAATCATTTGCCTTTGATAGTCATTTTTAATTTAGGGAACAGCCAGAAGTCGCACAGCGCCAGATCCAGCAAATAAGGTGGATTTGGACACAGCATAATGTTTTTATTCGACAGAAATTGTCATACAGGAAGGGATGTGTGACAAAGAGCATTGTCATAATGAAGAATGAAGCCGTTTCAACATTTTCCTCGGTTATTGATGTTGAAGGATGTCCTGATCTTTTCTCACCTTCAACCAAGTCAGATCCATTACGAAATCGATCAAACCACTTGTAAACAGTCTTAATTGTCGGGGGAGAGTCACCATAAAGTGATTTTAATAACTGATGGGTTTCCTGAGCTTTTTGCAATTTGAAACTAAATTTCACATTAATGCATTGCTTGATATCCATTATTATTGACAAACTTGAAAAACACACAGTGGCTTACAAACGACTGACAGTATCAAACAAGTTGAAACTTGTCACAAACTAGACTGTAGGATGGTTATGTTAGAACCTTCATTGAATTGTTTTGTGTTGCTCTTGGATGGTGCTCTGCATCAACATACTTTTTGATCACACCTCGGATATATAGGAGGCACTGTCGTCCCCTTGAATCCTCAGACCAGACGCCAGACAGCAGATAAAAGTCCAAAATAATGACTTTTTATAATAATAAAGTGCACAAAACACCCTCCACTCCACAATACTCATAAACAATACAATAATCACAATCCTCTAACTCCCAGACGCGTTGTCACCCTTCCTCCCAGCACAGCTCAACCACAGTCCTTTTATAGTCAATGACCCAGGTCAGATCAAAACTCCTCTTTTCTTCAGCCCGAAAGTATATCATCTCTTCCATTCCCGTAATTGTGAATTAATTCCAGGCTACATGGAAAGTACAAGTCCCTGGGCCTCCCTGCACCGTCCCCTGGAGGCCCCCACGGTATCCAGCAGGACTCTGAAAAAAAACTCCAAGGTCGATGATGCCCTGCTGGAATTTGGGCCACCTCCATGTTGCCGGGAGGGCTCCATCTGGCGGTGTGAGGGATGAATGGCCGGCCATATACCACTATTTATATGTATATGTATATATATATATATATATATATATATATATATATATATATATATATACACTAGAGGGCTTTGCCCCCTGCTTGCTTCGCTTGCCCAACCCCCTTCTCCTCCCGGGGCGCACTTTGTGTTTCTGCTGCTCACGTTGTGAAGTGGCAGGGGGCTGAACGCATGCTAAGGAGATGCGCACAGATCAGCTGCTACTTGCTGCTGTCAAGCTGTGCACTGTGTGTTGATTATTTAAAAGCCTGTACAGCAACTGTCCTTTTGTCTCACCATGAGACAAGGCACAGGTCTTGCCTCCTAAAGTTGTAATATCTAGTCTTGCGTGATGCCAAAGTGTCTCTCCGAGCTGATCATGTCTCAAGTGACGTCAAAGTGTCTCTCCGACATGATCACGTCTTGACCCAAGATTTTTTTATAGAATAGATTTATATATATACTGTATGTATGTGTATATATATATATATATATATATATATATATATATATATATATACAAATGTTCAGAGAACTGAATCGTGGCTATCCAATGAAAATGCAATTAACAGACATTTGGACATGAACCTAGCATATGCAGGCTTGAAAAGAAGAACATGCACATAATAAATAAGACTTTATGACCTACACCTTCCAAACCCCACCTCATTAATCCCCCCAACCACACATACCCCTCACCCATATCCACCTACTGTCTATTCTTATTTCCTATACTCCTTTATGTCTAATCGTTTTCTTCTGATAATGACTCCTGATAGAGGTTGAAAGTACATGAATAAAAAATTATTTTAAGATGCGTGATTCATTTTTTTCCCTTTTTGGATTTCCAGATACAAATATGCAAACTGTATCACAAATCGTAGCTTCCACAAATGTTGTAATATGATTTTCGTATATACCTGTTGAGAAGTAATGTAACTTAAAAAGATATGAATATTGAGACACAAGATAAGCAACATTATCTTATCGTTAATGTATGTTCAGTAAAATGTATGCGTGAACCACATTTGCAGCTGTTTATGCCTACAAGGTACTTACTGTCAGCCTATGGAGGAATATTTCGGACAAAATTAATTAAATAAATAAATAAATGCGCAAATAAATAAAAGTACTGTGAAATGTGAACATAAATAAATAAATGTGTCATGAAATGAGAGCCTAAATAAATAAATATGTCATGAAATGACAGCATAAATAAATAAATGTGTCACGAAATATGTTTATGTTGCTTATTTATTTATTTATTTATTTAATTTTGTCCGTAACATTCCTGCAAACCGTCATGAAATACGACTTAAAATAAAACTGTTACTTTCACTCGTCAAAGTTGAGAGGGTGGGCTCTAACACACCCTCTAGTTACTGATTGGTAAATCGGTAGCACAAGAATTAATTAGAAAAATGCTTACTACTGCCGATGAAATTGATTCTGTCGAAGATATTACGTATTTCAGAGAGAGAATTGAAGATTTATCGGAAGACATTACAATGCTGGCGGCCCTTTTAGACTCCGATATAGATTAAACTATTTTTGAAATTATCGAAGAACAGATGGAACGGACAGGACTACACTCCAGTTCAGGTAACGCAGTTCCCTGCTCTGGACGTCTATCCTTTGACATCCCAGCTGAGTCAATAGAACACCTTCTGTTATTCGGTTTAAAAGTACGACAGATTGCATATCTATATGGTGTATCGGAGAAAACGATCACAAGGCGAATTAGCCAGTCTGATATACGGTAAGCTGCAACGGCTGTATTAGTTTAGGTACTTTGACATGGAATGCCCAAAGCAGCTCCAGCTAATATTTGAACTGAGTATAATTTCAAAAATAGTTTAATCTATATCGGAGTCTAAAAGGGCCGCCAACATTGTAATGTCTTCCGATAAATCTTTAATTCTCTCTCTGAAATACGTAATATCTTCGGCAGAATCCATTTCATCGGCAGTAGTATTTTTCTAATTCATTTCTGTGCTATCCATTCACCAAACAGTAACTAGAGGGTGTGTTAGAGCCCACCCTCCAAACTTTGACGAGTGAAAGTAACATTTTATTTCAGTCGTATTTCATGATGGTTTGCAGGAATGTTACGGACAAAATTAAATAAATAAATAAGCAACAAAAACATATTTCGTGACACATTTATTTATTTATGCTCTCATTTCATGACACATATATTTATTTATGCTCACATTTCACAGTATTTTTTATTTATTTACGCATTTATTTATTTATTTAATTTTGTCTGAAATATTCCTCCATGGAGTTTGCATGTTCTCCCCGTGTCTGCATGGGTTTCCTCCGGGCGCTCCGGTTTCCACCCACAATCCAAAAACAGGCAGGTTAGGTGGATTGGCGATTCTAAATTGGCCCTAGTGTGTGCTTGGTGTGTGGGTGTGTTTGTGTGTGTCCTGTGGTGGGTTGGCACCCTGCCCAGGATTGGTTCCTGCCTTGTGCCCTGTGTTGGCTGGGATTGGCTCCAGCAGACCCCCTTGACCCTGTGTTCGGATTCAGCGGGTTAGAAAATGGATAGCCACTTAGCAGAAAACGGAACTAAAAATGTGCCTAAACTGCTGCTCTTATTTTCCATTAGCCTGTGGTCCCGCCCCTTTCATTCCTAATTAGGCGTCCAGGAAAAGATGACGCTCTCCACGCAGTTGAGATGCAACACGTGACCAGAGTCTGTCAGAAGCAGCCAGATTTTCCAGGTAGGACAACCAGAACTTAACATTTTCATTACATTCTTTCGTGTTCTTCACGTGGGCATTCTTTTTTGAAAGGCTGATGTTTATTTCTATTAACTATGCATCTCACGTTTGAACAAGTAGTAGGTTATTTGTTTGGAGGTGAAAAGTACTCGGTACGAAAACGGCATTCAACCTTAGAACCCGGAAGTGAAAACCATTTTTTGTGTGTTTCACTCTAGAGTAAACACAGTTTCTGTTATTGTCAGTGATGTATAAACGCTTGACAAATCATTGTTACCATCGGTTTTACTCTTTCACTTTAATTCTACCGAATATGTGTAAAACTGATGAAAAGTTTGGTGCTGTTGACCCTCAGTGTCACGCAGTCCTTCGTGTAATAACTTTAAAAGAAATGTGTCCTTTTGAAAACTAAAAGACCCTGGATTAGATTTTTTTCAAGTACTTATGTCAAATCAGCAAAAATCACTTATATGACTGAATGTGTGCTGCCTCGTTTATTTAATAGAAAGAAGGCGCTAGTTTTGTTTTTAGTACATCATTGTATGTAAAGGTTAGCAGCCTTACCAATGCCTACGCATTTAATACGTTGTTTTACCTTAAAGGGTATCCAAGTAAATTGAATTATGTTTTTCTATCTGTTAGTTTAAGGCATTCAATATCCTGTTTCAAATACTTAGTTATTCCCTTCTGCAAGTTGGTGTGCTGTTTGTAATGTTTTAATGCATTGTGCACGGACGGGAATTTTCAGTTTCACTTTGTAATGTCTCAGAATATTAGAGGATATGCTGATTTCTCGTATTTACGGCAGACAATTCGAAAGATACCTCTTGAACCTGCAGCAAGTGCTTTTAATGTTTGACTAAAAGTCGTTTACCATTTCTTTTTTTTACCAAAATAGAAAATAATTATCGTTTTTTAAACTTCCTAAAAACATATACTTTTTTATTTGTGGTGTAACTTTCAGTTTATAAGTCTTTTATTCGGGCAGGAGAGGGAGAAGATAAAGTTTTTGCTTTTTAATTTGATCAAATTATGTTTAATTATATGCTTGTGTTTGTCTACAGAGACTTAGCTGCATTTAGGTGCGTATCTATATGAGGTGCCCTTTAGTACATACAGCATTCTTAACAGTGCATACACTACTGAAATGCATACACTCTGAAGTGAAAATGCATACAGTGAAATGGAAATATTCCAAGATTTTAATATATATATATATATTACACTGCGTACTGAAATGTATACATTCCAGAGTGAAATGCTTACACTATACAGTGAAAGGAGTACACTATATTTTGAAACAACTACAGTCTATGGTGATACATATACACTGTATGGTGAAATATGGTGAAATACATACATTGAACAGTGAAACATACTGTAAGCCAAAACACACTGTTCTATAGTGAAATGTATAGATTGCATACTGAAACACACTGTAGAGTAAAATGCACACAATGTATACTGAAAGGTTTACATTGTACAGTGGAACATATGTTTTGTAGTGAATCATATACACTGTATAGTGAAATACACTCAATAATGAAACACGTATTCTATAGTGAGCTGTATACACTGCAAACTGAAATACTTAAAATGTTATAGTTAAATGTATAAGTTGTCAAATAAAACACATACACTGTATAGTGATATGAATATACTGTATACTGAAATGCATAAGCAAATGTATATACTGTACTGTCTATTGACACACATACACAGTATTGAAATGCATACACAGTATAATGAAACATGCTTTACACTTTAAACACAGAGTCACATACACTCCATATCAAAAAGTCTTTGATTTATATGAGAATATTTAAACTCCATTTCAAATTTATGCAGTGTGTAATAGATTCTGAGTAGTATCAATAAAAATCTGGCAGGAAAATGTCTCTCTATTATAATAAAAAAAATCTTGGAAAGAGAGACAAGATGTGACTTTCTCAGAGAGACACTTTCAGTCCCGCGAGACGAGATTTAACCACGCCCGAGGCCGGTAATAAGAGACAAAGAGTAGTTGACAAAGTAGAACGTCGTAAAGAATTCAAAAACAATGGCGCGATACACATGCAGAGCAGGTCAGAGAAATGGAATTACGATATGTCGACAGTATCAAAAAAAAAAAAGATAGTAAAAATTGCATTAGCGCAAACAGAATTTTTTTTTTACATTTTATTGATTTTATTGAAATCACACAACATTCCATACAAATAGATACATTTTTACAAATATCAAATATAGAGTCGAAAAACAGAAATTATTACTTGGTGAAATAACGGAACAGTGAAAAGAGATTGAATATATTGTTCAGATTTAAAGTTTAAGTCGGAGACTTGTAGATTGTCTAATTTGTGTTGCCATCAGGGAAAAGTAGTGTTTCTTCCCAATAAAGAGGCCTATCTGCGAGAATTAAAAGTTTTGTTGTATCTGCGAGAATTAAAAGTTTGGTTGTTTGGTGAAAGTGAAATCGATATACGCGAGCGGCAGAGATGTGAAGTTGCTGGCGCATAGCGCCGGCAGGGTGGATAGTGAGCAAAGTGAGCAGGGGGCGAAACCCCCTAGTTTTTAATAAATGAAGCCTCTAATGCTGAAGGTATTGTTTAATACTTCACCAAATTAGGAGGATGCCAGGAGACAATACATCAGTATGAGTTTTCATGTGATGCTTCTTTAAGACAACATCCATCCATCCATCTTCCAACCCGCTGAATCCGAACACAGGGTCATGGGGGTCTGCTGGAGCCAATCCCAGTCAACACAGGGTTCAAGGCAGGAAACAAACCCCAGGCAGGGTGCCAACCCACCACAGGCCACACACACACCCACACACCAAGCACACACTAGGGACAATTTATTATCGCCAATCCACCTAACCTGCATGTCTTTAGGTCTCTTAACTGCGAGGCAGCAGCGCTACCACTGTGCCACTGTGCCATCTTAAGACAACATGCATACAGGAATATAGGAGATCATTTTCAAGTCATTAATGCATTTTTATACGTATACTCAGAATATGATGTATTTGGAGGCAAGAGCTGGTTATATTTTTACAAAATCTGTAGTTCAATATTTCAGTTGCTAACTATTTGCTTGTATCTTACAAATGAAGATATTTGTAATTGTAATTGAAGTATGCTGGAGTTAGTACAATCTGGAATGCTTGGAACACCTACATTTGCAATAACACCCTCTTCTATGCGGTGGTGTGCTGGGGAGGCAGCATAAAGAAGAGGGATGCCTCATGCCTGGACAAGCTGTTGAGGAAGGCAGGCTCTATTATAGGCACAGAGCTGGACAGTTTGACAAACGTGGAAGAGCGACGGGCACTGAGCAGGCTCCTGTTCATAATGGAAAATCTTACTGCATCCACTAAACAGGATCATCTCCAGACAGAGGAGCAGCTCCAGCGACAGACTGCTGTCACTTTCTTCCTCCACTGACAGACTTAGGAGATCGTTCCTCCCCCACACTATTGACTCTTCAGTTCCACCCCTTGGGTAAACATTAATATTATACAAAATTATTGTCTGTCTGTTATACTTTCATAGTTATCACTCTTTAATATTGTTCTTTATAATTATGCTGCTGCTGGAGTATGTGAATTTCCCCTTGGGGTTAATAAAGTATTCTATCTATCTATCTATCGATCTATCTATCTGCTGAGCAAATCAGTTACTTTTTTTCATTAGGCAAAGAATTTCAAGGATTTTTGGTATTAACACAAGGACACAAACTGGTGTATGTTCTCAGCAGTTTTCTGAGGTATTAGACATTCATTTATGTAATATTATTCGAGAGGTCCTGACTTGAACCCCAAATGCAGATGAAACCTATGTAACAGGTAGCCTAAGATCTCATGGTTTTCAAGGGCAACGATTGTACACTCATCCGTGTCTTCGGCATATTGATCCAATTAGGAGAGCTTTCCGCAGAAGGCAAGCAATTAGAAGAAGAGCTTAACATCGGGTTATGCCCAAATGCTTTGCGGTATGATAAATATATAATATATTTTAATGTTTTTGCAAAGCATCTGTTCCAGAAATGCACAAACCCAACACCATTTGGCTAATCGGTTTCAGTAATTGATTTAAAAATTCAAAACAAAATTGAGTTATAAACCGCATACTACTTATCTACTGTACTGTACATAGGCCTGACAGCTGCACCTCTTTTACTAGGCATTTCAGATGTTATACTATTGCCACTTTCTGTTGTATTTCGAAAATAAAGCTCACGGATGACTGTTTTGTAAAGAGTGTCATACTTGTTCCCTTTTATTCAATATCATAAAAATTAGTCTCTCTATTATAATAAAAAAATCTTGTGTCGAGACGTGACCTTCTCGGAAAGACACTTTGACATCCCGCATGTCTAGACTTTGCAACCTTTGGAAGCAAAACCCATGAGACGGTGACTTTTGCACGTCACACCCTACTTACAAAAAAGGTTAAAACAAGATCACGGACATCTAACCTCACAGTTGTTGGAACGCTTTTATCAGACACACTTCATGTGCTCCCAGCTCTTAAAAATTTTATACGTTCTAGATGGCAGGTGAACAACTAAGCAAAGAAGAAAGAGCTGTGCATCAAAAAGAGACACAAAGGCGTTGGATCGAAAAGAAGGCAAAAAGAATGCACAAAAGAACAATAATAATCTATGTGCAAATTCTGAAAATAAGAAAAGTAATAATCAGCCCGGACCAAGTGGAATTGAAAACCTCGTAGGTCTAAACGGGGTCAGAAATAAAAGAGTTCATAAAGACATTCAAAAACATTGGCGCAATACACATGCATAGCAAGTTAAAGAGTATGAAAGGCGGAAAATTCAAAAGTATCAAAAAAAAAAAAAGATAATAAAGATTGCATTAGCACAAACAAATAGAAATTATTACTCAGTGAAATAATGGAACACAAAAATGGGATCCAATATATGGACATAGTTGATATGTCAGAAGTATGTAGATATTGTTTGGCTTTAAAGTTTAAGTCGGAGACTTGTAGATCGTCTAATTTGTGTAGCCATCAGGGAAAAGCAGTGTTGCCTCCCAATGAAGAGGCGTATCTGCAAAAATTGAAAGATTTATTGTTTGGTGAAAGTGAAAACCACAAACACTACAGTCAAAATATCAGAGTCTACAATAATCTTTTCACATTCACATCAGTCAATGCACAATAATGGACCATACGCTATGAGATTCTGTGGTCCCACAACAATTAAAGCTAAGACCAATTTCATTTCGAAGAAACCACAATTCGCTCTGGTGTATATTTATGATCACAGAGAAGCGATGCAACATAGAATCGAAAGAGTATGTAAAACTTCCCATGAAAATAACAATCTCTTTAAATTGTATATCCAGTTAACCAAACCCGGGGGTGGGCGAGCGAAGTGAGCAGGGGGCGGAGCCCCCTAGTAATTTAATAATTATCTTATTTATTGATATGATTGTTTAGTCATATTTGATAACCATTTCAAGGAGACCAAGTATACAACCTCTACAATAAACATTTGTCCATCGTATTTAATTTGAATTTTTTCCTAGTAAATTTTATATCAATCTTTTTATAAACGGCTTATGTACTTTGTTAGTTTAACAGAGATTCATGAAGTTATTGGTAAAATGTAACATTTTCTTATATGCATATGGACAGTAATCATAAAATGATCTCATTCAAATGTAAAAGTTATTTAAGGGTTTGTTCTGATTAGTTAATAAGACAGAGTTTTATTCTTGTTTGAAGAAACTGAATAATCCTTTCAACTTTATGGGCTTTCTGTTAGACACAGTGGTAAATATTTTTTGTGTTTCCATTAATTTTTTGTTAAATAATCAACTGTAAAAGACCTATAGAAACCTGTTGAAAAGTGATTAAGTAAAGAATAAATTAGGCTGTGCCCCAGAAAGTAAAAACTCCTACATTACTCAATGGAGAAACGTCGCTTAGTACCTTGATAATGTACCAAACATCACCAAAATAGTGTAAGTCAAAAATGAAATCAGAAATAACTGCAAAGTTCATTATTTAAATATTTATTTACTGTTTGTATTGTTACTATTCTGTGTAAACTGTTATTAATATCAGCATTAAAGAAAGCTACACTAATAATCATATCCAGTATTATCTTGCCATATTTCAGCAAACAATGTTTATCTCCAAGTTCAGTTAGCACTTGCATGTCAAAAATATAAAATCTTGTCTTTAATCTGAAAATAAAGTTTAAAATAAATTTTGAAGCAAACGATACACAATTTATTTAGTTGAAAATAAACATGCCTAAATTTAGAAAAAAATATATTCCTGTTTTTTTTTCTTTTTTATTTACTATATTTATTGCAACACAGAAATCAAATTTGGTCTTTCACTAACAAATGTGTAACAGAAGTGTGAACTGGTTAAAAAAAAAAACCCTCAAAAAAAAAAACCTATTTGTTTTATCTCAGGTAAATAGCTCTATGCAGAGCAGCTCTCACAATAGAGAGATTAATGATTAATTAATTAATGAAAGTGGGCGACAAATTCAGTTGACAACTGGTTTATTTCAAACATTATCTATCTATCTCTATCTCTATCTCTATCTCTATCTCTATCTCTATCTCTATCTCTATCTCTATATCTATATCTATATATATATATATATATATATATATATAGTAGAACAGTCTGACTCAATGGAAGGTTTCTGTGACAAGCCACCTAGAGGTACAGTATATATTCAGTACCTGTAGCAAATATGACTTTTCTTTTCTGTTGTGGTTGATGTCCCCTTTTCTGATACAGAAAATAAAGTAAAAAGAAAATGAGAGACTGGCAATGGAATCATCACCAAACATGCATAAAGTGCATCTCTTAACTATAAGTGTAGTTCAAAGTTGCATGAAATTTTTCTACATCAAATCTGCTAAATTAACAGCAGTTATAAAATTGTTGACGGCAGCAATTGTTTAGAACACTGAGAAATGCACATACCATTATTTTGTAACATCATTCAGTTTATTTCTAATGGTTCCCCTATATGAAAAAGAAATTTTAAAGTGCTAAAAGGGTGAAATCAGTGTTATAGGGATGTCTTTTAAGAATTCTAGCCAAAAATTAAAGTTTTAATTAATAGAATGCATATTTAAATCATGTGTCACTTATAAAAGTCTAAAACTTCATACTACAATGAGCAAGAAAAGGATTTCCGCTTGTTGCTTTTTATGGTGTTGATTTTGACAGAGTAGTAATTATTACATAAACCCCACTTGCTTTAATCATTCAATCAACATTATAACAGCAGATTGTACTTATTTATCTACACATTGTCTATTGTAAAAATTGAGATATACATTCTTACCTTCCATATTCATTAAAAAATCCCTCCAAAATGCAACAATGGAAAGTTCCACAGTCATCATTTTGCTTCTCTCAGGTGAAAAGTGAACCATTTTTTCTTTGGTCAGTTTTTCAGGTTTATAACAAAAAAATAGGGGCAAAGATTGTGGGATATATCTGAAATTCTGCAGGAGGCCAAATAAATGAATAAAAATTACAACTTTTAAAATAAAGGTACCAAATTAATGGTGAACATGTCACAAATGTATATCAAGCAATACTACTATAAACAATTTATTATTTTATGCAGGTGGTATTTTTAATTAGGTGTGTGAGCACCATTTCACTTTATGCTTTAATTTTTTCTTTCACTAAATTTCATTAAGCTTCCTAAAATTTGTCATCATTTGAAATACGTGAATTAAATCCAAAAAGTGAAGCAAAATTGAGAAAGATGTATAACGTCAATCAATTTGGAATGAAACTTTGGTCTTCCACTAACTAAAAACTTTAACTAGAAAAAAACAAGAGCAAATCCCTGGTTTCCTATGCCTGTTTTACTGCCCTTGTGTTTCTGTTAAATTCTTTTATAATAAGATAAACCTAACTTCTGTGACAGATTTCAATGTCTTCTGAATAATGCTCCATAGATGTAAATTTTTTCAATTAAAATATTTAATTTGTTGAGGTGTCTCTAGTCTCTCACTACCAATAATACATTTTAATAAATCAAAGCCAAAGCAAAAAACTAAGCCATTAATGCAAAATCAATTTACATCTTGGACAGAACATTCCGGAAAATGCGCCTTTCTTTAGAAAAAAATGTTTTTGCTCGTTCTCAGTGGGTGGAGTAATTAAACCACTAGAATGTATAAATTTTACTACAGAGTGTATGTGTTTCACTATATGTTGTTTAAGTATAAAGTGCATGCTTTTTAATACAAAGTGCAACAGTTTTAGTATGTAGTGGCATTTCAGTGTATGGTATATGTTTCAGTATACTGTGTAGTGTATGCATTTCAGTGTACGTGTATGTCATTCCATATATAGTGTAAGTACTTCAGTATGCAGGGCACGTGTTTTAGTATACCATGTATGTGGTTAAGTGTCTAATGTAAACATTTCAAGGTACAGTGTATGCATTTCAGTATATAATGTATCTGTTTCAATAGTATAGTGTATATGATTCAGTATAAAGCGTTACCATTTCAGTATGCAGTGTATGCACTTCATTATATAGTTTAACCATTTCAGTATGCAGTGTATATATTCAGTATGTACTGTAGTATAAATACCTCAAGTATGCATTGTGTGTGTTTCAGTATGCAGTGCATGGACAGTCATATGAAAATGTTTGGGAACCCCTCTCAGCCTGCATAATAATTTACTCTACTTTCAACAAAAAAGATAACAGTGTTATGTCTTTCATTTCTAACAAAAAAGATAATAGTGGTATGTCTTTCATTTCTCAGATAGGAACATCTGAGTACTGGGGTATTTTCTGAACAAAGATTTGCAGTGAAGCAGTATTTAGTTGTATGAAATTAAATCAAATGTGAAAAACTGGCTGTGCAAAAATTTGGGTCCCCTTGTAATTTTGCTGATTTGAATGCATGTAACTGCTCAATACTGATTAATTGCAACACCAAATTGATTGGATTAGCTCATTAAGCCTTGAACTTCATAGACAGGTGTTTCCAATCATGAGAAAAGGTATTTAACACTAGAATTACCAGCACATTCAGATTAACAAAAGATGCTGGCGGAGAGGTGAGAACGGTTTTAAGAAGCGATTTAAGGTGGGACGGATTTACGAGTTTTTTCGTAGGCTCTGGTAATTCTAGTGTTAATGGGGTCAGCTGCAAGTTGTGCTTCCCTTTGACTCTCCTCTGAAGAGTGACAGCATGGGATCCTCAATGCAACTCTCAAAAGATTGGAAAAACAAAGATTGTTCAGTATCATGGTTTAGGGGAAGGCTACAAAAAAGAGGTTTAACACTAGAATTACTAGTGCCTACAAAAAAACTCATAGATCCGTCCCACCTTAAAACACTTCTCACCTCTTCATCAGCATCTTTTGTCCTTTAAATGTGTTGATAAGCAGCAAGCAGTCTGCTATCACATCCCCCACCGGCGCACAGTTTTCTCAGCTTAAATCTGTTTACCTGCGTGTCAGTTGTTTAGAGTTGTATAGAGTTAGAAGTTAAGCAAAATGACACCTTTTATAAATACTATATCGTTATTTGGAACACTTGCATTTCATGTGTGTTCCGTGTCTACAGCGATCTATGCACAGTAAACACATCATTAAAACAGAAACGTTTTTCATGTTTTAGTAATAATTGACAAAATGTAGACATGAAGTGTATAATGTGTGAAGCCTGAATTCCAAATATCAAAGAAACACTTTCACAAAAGATACAAGTATAACAGAACAAATGTTCTGCCTTACTTCTGGGGTAGTATACTGGTTAGAGCTGCTGACTCCAATTCAGAAGGTTCTGGGATCGAGTCTTAATGTCTCCCAAAATAAATGTTTTGAGTAGTGAGCTGTTCTTATTGTTAATATTATACAATAAAAAGCATACATTTGATTTGCATTTGTAACAGCCGCTGTAAATGTGTAGTACTTGTCGAAGTTAGTGTCTTTTTTTAGTTTTGCTAGTTTTACTTTATTTATTTATCTTCCTACAGCATAAAGGCACAAGTATACTGCAGAGCTTCCTCTGTTTTATCGTCAAGGGCTTGCTCACAAATTACACGTGTAATGCCACGAAAAATACCTGCTGACACTTTAGTACTCGAGCAATGGTACGAGAATGAAGTTAGACTTTTTTTGGGCAAATACACCACGCCAGTGTTTAGATCTGGACGGTGTAGCGTTATCAAGCTCTGTAAGCTGTGCTGTTTCTTTAAAGGACTGGTGATTGGCAGGATGACGCCAATCTGAACAGCGTCAGATCAGGTTTGAATACACGCTGGCACTGTTACAGAAGGCGTGAGCTTATTCAGTGCAGCAGTTTCAATGCACAGTACGCAATATTATTTGAAAACAAACGGAGTCAGATCGGGTGTATATTTAAACCTGATCTGATGCTGTTCGTTTTCAAATAATATTGCATTAGTGCGATGATATTTTCACATATATCGTCTCTTTCTTCAATCTTGCGGTTTGTAATCAGTGACTGCATGTTTTTTTTTTCCCCCCCGATCTTGTTAGTCCCCACATGTTGCTGTATGCTGTTTCTTTTGTACTCCAGGACATGCAGAGGACAGAATAGGTACAGAGTAGTAAGTTCAGCGCAATATGCAATCATCAGATTCAAATGTTAACAGTTCACACGCGCAAGGATCGTCCTTCCTAAATTTACGTGTGTACCTGTTACAATATACACACTTCTCTCTATGCTGTGGTTTCTTTTTTTTATTTTTATTAATTTTATTGCATTCCATACAAATCAAGTTTTACATAAAGAAAATTTGAGTTAAGAACAAATTGATCCCCACCCCTAAGAGAGAGAGCAAGCCAAACAGCATGAAATTTAAGACCTATAAACATACCTAAATTAATAGATTCTCTGTGCTTTATGAGATTATTTTAAGATATTACTGATTAGATCTCATATCATATTTGTTACAGCCATTATGATAGACAGGCCACCGGCAATAAATACCTACAATGCAAGAAAAATTGTATAAAATATGTGTACAGTTACAATAAACGTACGTACATGTACTAAGTACATAGAAAATTAGTTATGGGTACTCAACAACAATAACACGACGACTTGTCCGATAATGATGATTTTAATTTTACTGCACAACAAAGGAGAGCGTTACAGCTCTTCTAAAGGAGCCTCTTCAGACGAATGTGTAGCACCTCCGTTCTTCTTCCGGCAGTCTTCAATCCAAATCCCTAAAGCAGATTCCATCTGGACTACTGCCTTATTACATCCACTTACAACTTGTTTTGTGCCCTGGTTAAAGGACACTGCGGCCATAGATCTTATATTCTTTTCCTCCTTTTTAAATAAAAAGAATCGTGGACTCATTGATGCCGTAATGGCATCCTACAGCGGTGTAGCTGTCCCCTTACTTTAATATATCCAAAACTTTTACCTTTTCGGTAATCGTTAGCATCTTCTGTTGGCACCTGGGCACGGCTCCTGAAGCAGGAGCAGATCGTTTTGGAGCCATAACAAAGGGCTTGACTATGCACAAAGATAAACACAACAGTTAACTCTTTACACAGCGAAACACGTTGATGCTGAATGAGCGAGATGAGACTTCCTGGTTAACGCAGTGGAATCGAATTCAGCGCTCCGTTGCTGAGCTAATCAGCACACAGGAACTGTGTGCTCTGATTGGGTAGCTTCTCAGCCATCCGCCAATAGCGTCCCTTGTATCAAATGAACTGGGCAAACAACTGAGGAAGCTTGTACCAGAAGTAAATTGTCCACAGAAACCCGCAAAGCAGCGAAAAATCCGAGTTATATATTTAGATATGCTTACATATAAAATCCGCGATAGAGTGAAGCTGCGAAAGCCGAAGCTTGATATAGCGAGGGATTACTGTACACGGATTACTGTAAAAATGGAACACGCATGAAATGCGTGTGTTCCAAATAACAATCTATTATTTCCACTGTAAAACTCCACTTCACTCCCAGCTAATCAATCAAAGCATTAGCTGAGAGAAGTTTGTGCACGTTCTAAGTTGGTGGGGGGATGGAATAGCTGGCTGCTTGTAGCTTGTCTTTATCGGCACATTTAGAGGACAAAGGACGCTGGCGGAGAGGTGTGAACGGATTTAAAGTGGGCTAGATCTACCAGTTTTTTCGTCGGCTCTGGTAATTCTAGTGTTAAACTGTCAGTTTCAACTATAAGGAATGTAATCGGGAAATGGAAGGCCACAGGCACAGTTGCTGTTAAACCCAGGTCTGGCAGGCCAAGAAAAATACAGGAGCGGCATATGCGCAAGATTGTGAGAATGGTTACAGACAACCCACAGATCACCTCCAAAGACCTGCAAGAACATCTTGCTGTAGATGGTGTATCTGTACATTGTTCTACAATTCAGTGCAATTTGCACAAAGAACATCTGTATGGCATGGTGATGAGAAAGAAGCCCTTTCTACATTCACGCCACAAACACAGTTGCTTGTTGTATGCAAATGCTCATTTAGACAAGCCAGATTTATTTTGGAACAAAGTGCTTTGGACTGATGAGACAAAAAAATGAGTTATTTGGTTACAGCAACAAGCGCTTTGCATGGCGGAAGAAGACTGCATTCCAAGAAAAACACCTGCTACCTACTGTCAAATTTGGTAGAGGTTACATCATGCTGTGGGGCTGTGTGGCTAGCTCAGGGACTGGGGCCCTTGTTAAAGTCGAGGGTTGGATGAATTCAATGCAATATCAACAGATTCTTCAGGATAATGTTCAAGCATCAGCCACAAAGTTTAAGTTATGCAGTGTTTGGATATTCCAACAAGACAATGACCCAAAACACAATTCAAAATCTACAAAGGCATTCATGCAGAGGGAGAAGTACAATGTTCTAGATGTTCCATGCTCGGCAGCCATCAAATTTAACTGAACTGGAGAGATTTTGTATGGAAGAATGGTCAAAAATACCTCCATCCAGAATCCAGACATTCATCAAAGGCTATAGGAGGCATCTAGAGGTTGTTATATTTGCAAAAGGAGGCTCAACTAAGTATTGATGTATTATCTTTGTTGGGGTTCCCAAATTTATGCACCTGTCTAATTTTGTTATGATACATATTGCATACCGTATATGCTCCAATAGTGGCGCTTATTAGAGACCGGCCATTATTAAAAACATTCAGAACGCAATATTTTTTTCATGCATGTTGGTACATGTAGGTACACAAAAATATTGCCTAATATTACAAACAGCTACTTTTGTTTGAATTTCACATGCTGCATAAGATTGTTAAAGATAAATGGCAATGTTTTTCTGTACCTTTCGCTGCTATTCGTCGTCCGAATCCACAATGACAGCTTTGTTGTTGTCCAGTTCACTATCGTTTTCCTCTTCTTCCAGGTTTGTCCGTATTTTGGTCAACCCAGCACGAAAATGAAGCAGTTTTAGAAACCGGTATATCCGTATTCCTTATATATGCAACGTGCTGACATGCACATGTATTACACGCGCAAAGATACAGACGCTTACAATGTACGCTAGTAGGCAATTATCAAAGAACTGGCTACTGTTAGAGACGGGCTACTATTTGGCCACGTCCCCTCTGAAGCCCGGCGCTTATTAGAGACCAGCGACAATAAGAGAGTCGATGTTTAGTGGAGCATATACGGTATTTTCTGTTAATCCTATAAACTTAATGTCACTGCTTAAATACTACTGTTTCCATAAGGCATGTCATATATTAAAAGGAATTTGCTACTTTGAAAGCTTAGCCAATGATAAACAAAAATCCAAAGAATTAAGAAGGGTTCCCAAACTTTTTCATATGACTGTATATCAGTGTACAGTTTAACCATTTCAGTATGCAGTGTATTTGTTTCAGTATATAGTTTTAAAGCATTGCACATTGCACTGTGTCACATTATACAGTGTAAGCGTTTTGGTATAGAGTGTATGCAGAGTTGACAATAATTTATGTCCTAAACAGCACCTCATAGATATATAAATGACACAAAAATATAAAGGTATCTGAACTTTTTTATTGGCTTCCCGTTCCTTCACAACAGCAGTGCCCTCTGTATAGTTCCATCATCACACTTAAGTACACACTTCCTTTTAAGCTAACTTTATTTTTTAAAAATTAGCTCATCATTTGTAAGCTTTGTAAATTATTTTAATTGTTAATATTTTCATATATTTTATTTAGTTCAATAGAAGATTGTGAAGGTCCAGTGAGCTCCATTGTGAATACTGGCAGTACTGGCTGCAAGGTACCTTGTAGAGGACACTAATCCATTTTAGAGCACACTTGTACCCTTATTTAAATGGGGCTAGTTTGGAGTCATCAGTTAATGGAGGCTCAGTTAAGGGACACACTGTCCACCACCTGGAGTTAGTAGCAAATAAGATAATGAAAACAAAACTGCGTGCTATTATGAACAATGCTACACATTCTTTTGACACACATGTTTTAAGGACTTTCAGCCAGCATATTATTCAGCAGAAGTGTGTAAAAATTGCTCCTGGGGCGCCTATATACCAATGCCTCACTATGACTCTAACATTCTTTTTAGTCTTTCTTAGTTTTTCACACCACTGTAAACACATTTGCCCCCTTCCTGATTTCTTATTCTTTTGCATGTTTGTCACACAAAATGTTTCTGATCATCAAACACATTTAACCATTAGTCAAATATAACACAAGTAAACACAAAATGCAGTTTTTAAATGATGGTTTTATTATTTAGGAGAAAAAATCCAAACCTACATGGCCCTGTGTGAAAAAGTAATTGCTCCCTTGTTAAAAAATAACCCAACTGTGGTGTATCACACCTGAGTTCAATTTCCGTAGCCACCCCCAGGCCTGATTACTGCCACACCTGTTTCAATCAAGAAATCACTTAAATAGGAGCTGCCTGACACAGAGAAGTAGACCAAAAGCACCTCAAAAGCTAGACATCATGCCAAGATCCAAAGAAATTCAGGAATAAATGAGAACAGAAGTAATTGAGATCTATCAGTCTGGTAAAGGTTATAAAGTCATTTCTAAAGCTTTGGGACTCCAGCGAACCACAGTGAGAGCCATTATCCACAAATGGCAAAAACATGTAACAGTGGTGAACCTTCCCAGGAGTGGCCGGCCGACCAAAATTACCCCAAGAGCACAGAGACGACTCATCCGAGAGGTCACAAAAGACCCCAGGACAACGTTTAAAGAACTGCAGGCCTCACTTGCCTCAATTAAAGTCAATGTTCACGACTCCACCATAAGAAAGAGACTGGGCAAAAGAGGCCTGCATGGCAGATTTCCAAGACGCAAACCACTGTTAAGCAAAAAGAACATTAGAGCTCGTCTCAATTTTGCTAAGAAACATCTCAATGATTGCCAAGACTTTTGGGAAAATACCTTGTGGACTGATGAGACAAAAGTTGAACTTTTGGAAGGCAAATGTCCCGTTACATCTGGCGTAAAAGGAACACAGCATTTCAGAAAAAGAACATCATACCAACAGTAAAATATGGTGGTGGTAGTAGTGTGATGGTCTGGGGTTGTTTTGCTGCTTCAGGACCTGGAAGGCTTGCTGTGATAGATGGAACCATGAATTCTACTGTCTACCAAAAATCCTGAAGGAGAATGTCCGGCAATCTGTTCGTCAACTCAAGCTGAAGCGATCTTGGGTGCTGCAACAGGACAATGACCCAAAACATACCAGCAAATCCACTTCTGAATGGCTGAAGAAAAACAAAATGAAGACTTTGGAGTGGCCTAGTCAAAGTCCTGACCTGAATCCAATTGAGATGCTATGGCATGACCTTAAAAAGGCGGTTCATGCTAGAAAACCCTCAAATAAAGCTGAATTACAACAATTCTGCAAAGATGAGTGGGCCAAAATTCCTCCAGAGCGCTGTAAAAGACTCATTGCAAGTTATCGCAAATGCTTGATTGCAGGCCTTGCTGCTAAGGGTGGCCCAACCAGTTATTAGGTTCAGGGGGCAATTACTTTTTAACACAGGGCCATGCAGGTTTGGATTTTTTTTTTCACCCTAAATAATAAAAACCATCATTTAAAAACTGCATTTTGTGTTTACTTGTGTTATATTTGACTAATGGTTAAATGTGTTTGATGATCAGAAACATTTTGTGTGACAAACATGCAAAAGAATAAGAAATCAGGAAGGGGGCAAATAGTTTTTCACACCACTGTATATATTATTTATTTAATTATCTTCTTTAAAAAGCCAAATTGTCATCTGGGAACCAATAAACATCGATTGATGTGTGTTGTAATCTTAAACATCTTTTTGAATTTATAACATTAAATATCTTGGCTTTCAGCTGACATTTTCTTACATGCTTTTAGTTAGAATACCTTTCATCTTCACATACTTTAATTTCAAGGTTTCTCATCCTTTACTTTCCCCCAATGTACCACATGGATATATGAGGCCTTAACAGACAGGCCATGATGTTTACCCACTTATAATTTTGCTGCAGTCTCAACCAAGGTGCTTGCTTTTGAACTTACATTGATTAACAAAATCTTATTTGTTGTTTGTGCTGTTAAATTACCTGTAGTTTTTAAAGTGTAATATGGAATTAATAGACCATTTTAAAAACTGTATGTTTTTTTATTAAATAAAGGTTATTTTTATTAGTGGTCGAATTGAATTTCTAAATCAAAACATAAAACAAGTAGGCATTTTTTTAAAGGTAGATAATGACTAGTAATTTAACGATACAGAATTAGTCTCTGCAGATATATGTCATCACAACAAGAGCTGTTCTCTGTTCACTGGGCTTAAGAACTGCTTTTGAAATTAAACTTAAAATGTTTACATATTTTTAAAAATAACATAGATGAAAAGTAATTTTTAAATATTAGAATTAGTTGCTGCAGGTATTTTTTCATAACTTAATTGCATAAGCTACTTTGTTTGAATTCAGCACTAGATTATTTCTATCAGCGATAACCACATTTAACACAAATTGAAATGCAACTGCATTTACTCACCATGTGCACAAATCAACTCCGGAAAAAAGACAAATGCATTGTGTACTATGGTGGCAGCAGTCAGGTAAAATGCAGAAGGATGGCCAGCCCTGACACCTGTGTGGCTTTAAAAAATGAGCTTAGTGACGGCAGTGGCAGGTGTGAAGGAGAAAGTAGATCGACTTCACATCTCTGGTGTCATGCAAAAACACTAAAGTTCTTTATAACAGTGAGCCATACAACCTTCTTTTCACTTTTTCTTGTGGGAAGTTTATCCAATCTAAAGGACTCTCAAAAACTTTCAAGCCCAGATGCATTTGGCAACCACTGGAGAGGTATTTTAATACCAGGTGTAAATGTAATTCAGCTGTTGGTGTCTGTGAAAAAGTAATAGTCATTTTAGGCTATATGTTACATGTTTTGGATACTAAAGAGAAATCCCCAAGCTCTGCCTTAAATTTGACATCCACTGTAGCTTGATTTTAGTGATTTACTTGTTTAACAGTTATTTTATGAAGATTTTCTATCATATTGCTAATCCTACTCAAATTTACTTATTTTAAGAACCAGTACTTTAAGGCAGGGGTCCTCAATCCTCAAGACTCGCTTAAGGCGCTTTTCCACTGCATAGTACGGCACAGCACGGTTCAGTACAGCTCACCTTGATTCGGCTCAGTTCGGCTCGGTTTATGCTTCACTGCAGTTTAGTACTGCTTTAGAGTGGGCGGGATTATTCACGTGTCGCTATAGTTGTGCCGCCTCTACTGCTGTGACACCGTGGAACTTTTACAACAACACGCAGACAACGACAACACTTTAGCTTGACGACGCGCAAGGGTAAGCATCTAATAAAAAGCACATCACTAGCTAACTTTTATCACTGTTGCAAAGCATAAAATGTACTTAACTGCCAGTGTAACATTAAAATGCTGATTCTGTATATTACAGATCTTCCACATTTTGCAAAAAAGTCGCCGCAACAGACCATCTGTTTGGACATTTAACCGTGCTTCAGAGTGGTGGGATGTGATTGTTCCCGGTTTTACAAACACTCAGTGGCTGGAGAACTTTCGAATGTCTGAAGAAACATTCATCCACTTATGCAACAAACTGCGTCCAGCGATGGAGAGACGAGACACAGACTTCCGCGTGTGTGTATCTTTAAAGAAAAGAATAGCCAGTGACGCAGTAATGACGATTTTCTCCGGCCAATCGGTGACCAGCAGAGTTTACACGTCACGTTTTGGTAACGGTTCGGCGCGCTTGGAACCTCGGCTGAGGTGGTACTAAAAAAAGGACCAGGTACCAGGTACTGTTACCAGTGGAAAACCCCCCAAAAGTGAGCTGAACTGAACCGTGTCGTGCCGTACTATGCAGTGGAAAAGCGCCATTAGTGAAGGGCTACAGCAAAAAGACTGCCCCCTTCACTGAGGACACTTTTCAGAACACTAGGTGGGCAGGGCTTTGCAGTGGCGCAGAAAGGGGAGAGAGACCGAGGTGAAAGAGCATTACAACAAAGTATTTTTATGTTTCTGACAGTTTCCCCATATGACATGAGTCTATAGAAATCTTGTTACTACGAAGTACATTCAGCAGCAGATACTTTCATTACAACAAAGTGATCTTGTAATCTCCCCATCTGCCCGTGTCGTTCAAACACAAAGTGATCTTGAAATCTCACCATCTGCCCGTGTCGTTCAAACACAGGAACATATATTGTTGTAAAAGTATAACAAGTGCACTTTTTCCATCGCCCTTTCCTGTAAGAAGCAATGTACACACTTCTCTCTATGCTGTGGTTTCTATTACACTTTTATTCAAAACTACCTGTATAACCAAGTTACAGTAGGCGATTGATACGACAGCTTGCATGGTGCAATGCTAAGATGTGCAGATTTTCATTCCGTGCTATATAAAATCATCACATTCAAATATTAACAGTTCCCACACACCCAAGGACCGTCCTTCCTACATTTAGTGTGTACATTGCTTCTTACAGGAAAAGGCGATGGAAAAAGTGCACTTGAATAAAAGTTCACTTTTGTTATACTTTTACAACAATATATGTTCCTGTGTTTGAATGACACGGGCAGATGGGGAGTGTCTGATGATTGCATATAGCGCTGAAGTTACTGCTCTTTACCATTCTTTCCTCTGTATGTCCTGGAGTACAAAAGAAACAGCATACAGCAACATGCGGGGACTGGCAGTAACACTCAATAAAACTGAATAAAAAGAAAAGCAAGTGACGGTGAGATAAGAAGGCAGCTTCGCCAGCGTTGTGTGTCAGAACCCGGGGAGGTCGTCAGATGCATCGTGGTACACTGCAGAGCTATAGCGCGTCTTTAGTGAAAACAGCCGTGTCAGATGGGGTTGTATGGATTGATTCTGAACGCGACTGAGAGAATGAAAAGTGAATTAAAAAAAGCTAACCTTTACAAGGATCATAAATTGCACCGGCTGTTACAGACTGAAATCAAATGTATGCTTTTATTCTAAAACAGTAAGACTAAGAGCAGTTTACTTCTCAAAACGGAAGGGCGCAGGATCGAACTCGTGACCTCTTGATTCCCAAGCGGGGGCTGAGTCTATTGAACCACAGAGGCAGTTACAATAAACTGCTGTCAATGTCGCATGTTAAGGTGGCTTTTTGTTTCTGCAGTTATATTTTTGAATAAAAGCGTAATTGTGTTATTCTTGTGAAAATGTTTCTTTGCTACTTGGACTTCAGGCTTCATACATTATATAGTTTTTGCCTACATTTTGTCATCTACTACTAGAATATAAAAAACGTTTCTGTTTTAACAATGTGTTGACACAGATTACTGTAGAAACGGAACAGACATGAAATGCGTGTGTTCCAAACAACGATCTATTATTTCCACTCTAAAACTCCACTTCACTCCCAGATACTCAATCAAGGCATGAGCTGGGAGAAGTTCGTGCACGTTCTAAATTGGTGGGGGGATGGAATAGCCGGCTGCTCCTAGCTTCTCTTTATCAGCACATTTAGAAGATAAAGGGCGCTGGCGGAGAGGTGTGAAGGGATTTAAGAAGCGATTTAAGGTGGGACGGAATTTTTTCGTAGGCTCTGGTAATTCTAGTGTTAAAGGGGCAAAGTAAAGTTCCTCCTGACCTACAGGTTTATTGGCTGTCTTGCCATTACCTTGGCTTTTACGGAGTACTACTTTTAAAGCTAATTGGTACAGTTTTGATTCAGTCAGACCAAAGTTTCAGGTTGAGATCAATACCAGTAATTATTGTATCCACAGTTTATTTTGACATTCTGCTCCATGGTCAGCGGGGATAACTTTTTCAAGGTAGAATTGATACCAAGTACTACCACATCATGACACAGATGAGAAAAATAGTAGGGAAGACTTAGCATATGCTTATCCACATTATTGCTGCAAATAGCAGATTGAAAAGACTGCTTCTGTGGCTCTCAAAGAAGTTTGCTGTTTCAAATTAAGTCATTTTTCATTCTTGATGTAAGCACTAAGACCGATGGGCCCTATTATATGATCAGGTAGATTGCTATAGAGTTTAAGGGCTCTGCAGTTAAAGGCTGTGTCTCATTTGGTAATTTTATTTATGCTTAGAATTTAAAAGTTCTGCATCTTATGATTATGGTTTATGCTCTGAAATATAAGCATTAGGTTCTAAAAGATAAAAGATGTTAAGGCAATTATTGTTTTATATAGTAGACCCCCGCGAAGACGCGTTTCAGGGTTCGTAGCCTCAGTTGTTTGCAGATTTGTCCTTAGAACCTATCTAATAATTGTTAGCGGAATCCCCAAATACCCTACGGAATTTTTTACGGCTTTTTTCATGGCAATAGTGCACTGTTGAGAGAACAGGAAGCAACCGTAGAGGAAAGCGCGGCTTGGGATGGTGAAAGTAGCCAATCCGAACTCTCTACTAGAATTTGAAACTTTAACTCCCAGCAGTCCTTGCAGTGGCTCTGATTGGTCTTCTACTGTGTGTGATGATGCCGGTTCCACTCCATGCTCCAGTCTTGCTTCTGGGAGCTCTAAACCCAACACCGTCGGTAATGTTACCGATGAGCTGGACAGTGAGGCACAACAAAGCAAGGGGATGGTGCAAAAAAGTGCAAAGTGCTTTTTTTAAAATCAACCAACAAAATCAATACAGTGTTCAAAGTAAAGTGCAGTGCTTCAAAGTACCTTAAATTAATAATCTAATAAAAAGCTGTGAGTTGTGGAGGTTAAAAACATGCTACAAAAAATCCTTTAAAACCATCGAGGTTAAAACGATGGCTGGAAATAGTCTTTTAAAACAAAGCCCAGTGCCTTTCTGCTGGTGACTCCGTTGCTTCTCCCGTCCAGGCTATGCACCAGGGGAGCCACCCTACCTGCAGCTGACCTTTCTTTCTGCCTTCTACAGCTGGTCTGTTCACCTTTCCGGTCCCTGGCTCCGGTAGGCTTCACCAGACCGTGACCTGGGCTCCCCAGCGACCAGGGCACTCACACTGGGGCTGGTGCGTCCCTGAAATCTCCATCATAAAAATAAATAAATCACCATCTTCTCGATGGTGTTAATCTTAGCGGCACCGGACCGCTACAGCGTTATTCATTTCTCCTTGTTGCTGATTGACTGCTGCCCTGTGATGTATCTCCAGCTGAGTGTTCTCATATTTTCTGTTTTGTTCTTCTTAATCCTTAAACCACCGCAACCGGCTGTAGTCATTTCCCAGTGCCATTTGCAAGCACATAGAAGCCGAGTGTATTTGGCGACATATATTCATTGAATGCCACAACTGACTATTGTCTGTTTCCAGTGCAATTTACCAGCACGCTGAAGCTGATCAGTTAGTACCAAACATTCGTTGAGCAGCCAGCTCATGACCACTGCCGGCCCCTGCAGCACTGCAGCCTCACTTTTTTTGGGATTGAGCCGTTGCACTAGAGTAGCGTGCAGGTATCAGCGTTTACCTCTGTGTGTTTGTGTGCAGCCAGTTTAAGTGCAGTTGGCTTGGTGATTTACTGAATTTCATCAGTGGCGTCAGTTGCACCTTGTACATATTGTTCCAGTAGTTTTTTAAGTTTATTAGCAGTATGTAAAATGATCAGTGTTGCAGTAATTGTGATGCTCTTTGCATGGAAAAAATTGTGTTCCATTAAAATTTCACGTTTTCTTTGTGAATTTTGTGAAAAAGTGCAGCAAAAAAGTATTTGGCATCCAGGGATGCATTAACCCCCAAGTTTGTGTCAGTTTAAGGGTTAAAGCCCCAACATGCTGTCGAAACGCCCTGCACCAAGGCTTCTGGCAATGAAAACGCACTTGCATGAATTACAGTACATACAGTCATATGAAAAAGTTTGGGAACCCCTCTCAGCCTGCATAATAATTTACTCTACTTTCAACAAAAAAGATAACAGTGGTAACTAAGAACGCAGAAGATGACTCCGACTGGTGTGGCTGGCCAACTGATCGTCTCGCTTTTTATGTTTTATCTTAGTTTATCTCAATGACCACTGTCCTACGATTATGGTTTTTTAGTTAACATATTTTCTTGCTTGCTTTCCTCTCAATTTTCATCTCCTGTTGGAATATTATGTGAACCTTCACCTGAATGCCTCTCGGAGACACCAACGCACCCGCCGCCAACGTGGAAAAAGAGCTGGCATTGCTGTTAAACAATGCCGACTCAAGTCCCAGAGCTTGGATTCCCGATGCCTGTGAGTCGTCTATGACCCATCTTCTCCTGCATAGGACTCCATCCCTGGGCAATGGGTTCTGGATACCGGATTTAATTTCTCCTTTTCAAGGCGGCATCACTTTTTCTTGGTGTGCAACGCTGCTAATCTTCGCACACTAACCTGTGCCATCTGTACCTCTATCAAGGATGCCCTCTTGAACATGATATCGGTGTCTAATAAAACTGCAAGACTTTATTACCTCAAATAATCTGGATTTCTTCATCACTGAGACCTGGATTTTAAATGGTGACTCTTGATGTTTTATTGACTTGGTACTACCAGGTTATTCATTTTTAAACTCTCCTTGTCTGACTTGCCATGGTGGGGGCATTGACACTGTTTTTAAAAGTATGTTCTTGTCGGAGCCTTATAAGGGGTCCATTTAGCAGCTTTGAACTTCAACTTTTAGAAGTGTGCAGCTCTCCTTCTTTGTTGTTTGCCTTGGTTTATAGACCTCCTGTAATTAATGATACTTTCATTTCTGAATTCTCTGATCTCCTGGCTGATATTACCCTCTTCCATGACAAAGTATTTATTGTTGTCAATCAAAACCTTTGGTTAATGACGTCTTATCACTATTGGACGCATTTGATTTTATCCAGCATATTAATATGCCAACTCACTCTCTCAGTCACACCCTTGATCTTGTTCTTACTCGTGATATTTCAGTTAATAATATTGATTTATGCAATGTTTCTTTCACTGATCACTTTTCTGTAATGATGGATATGAATATTATTGTTGCTGTCCCGACTAATAGCTGTTTTTAAATTTTTCTATTATATACGATTTTAAAACCTTTTTCTCTAGTCTTGATGTGCATGTCCAAAATAATGGTATCGATGATTCTGTTTTAAAATTTAATTCTTCCTGTAAAACAATTTTAGACTCAATTGCTCTTCCCAAGATACGCAGTAATAAGGGAAGACCTGCTCCCTGACTAAATGAAACTACATGATCACTGCGCCGCGCCTGTCAAACTGCTGAACGGTGTTGGAAAAAAGATGGACTGATTGTCTCTAAACAGATTTATAGGACTTCTCTTTTCAACTTCCAGGCTGCAGTTAAGAAAACTAAACAAGATTTCTTTGCTGATTTAGTAGATAGATAGATAGATAGATACTTTATTAATCCCAAGGGGAAATTCACATAATCCAGCAGCAGTATACTGATACAAAGAAACAATATTAAATTAAATAGTAATAAAAATGAAAAGAATTAAAATAAAATTAATGTTCGTGATTTACTCCCCCGGGTGGAATTGAAGAGTCGCATAGTGTGGGGGAGGAACGATCTCTTTAGTCTGTCAGTGGAACAGGACAGTGACAAAAGTCTGTCACTGAAGCTACTCCTCTGTCTGGAGATGACACTGTTAAGTGGATGCAGTGGATTCTTCATGATTGACAGGAGTTTGCTTAATGCCTGTCGCACTGCCACAGATGTTAAACTGTCCAACTTTAATCCTACAATGGAGCCTGCCTTCTTAACAAGTTTGTCCAGGCGTGAGGCGTCTTTCATCTTATGCTGCCACCCCAGCACACCACCGCGTAGGAGCCCGCATGTCAGTCTCGTCAGAGGATCAGCCTGTGGCCTTTTATCATGTACCGGGTGGTGTGCACCTTTCCCCACGGTTGAGCGTCCAAAGAAACTGAGGGCGGAACCTTCCCTTATATACTAATTAGGTGTCCTTGCACAAAAGCGGCTTACGTGGAAGCAGTGTATGCAGAAGTGATCAGTTTCAGCATACACCCCCCCCTTCCACGAGACACAACATTTGTCCTTGACCGAAGCAGTGCCGAGTACTAGAAGACACAGTAATATGCTTACATGTGAAAAAAGCCTCTCGAAGTGAAAAACAACTCCTTACATAGCCTTGGCTGTATCTTTAGAACATTCCCGGCTGTTTCTCCCAAAACATTAGTAATGCAGCTGGGTTTGCACTGGAGCGATCAACGCCCATCTGCTCTCCTGATTCCCTTCCTCTCTTTAGAAAAATCCTTCCATTACACATTGCTATTCCACAGAAGGAAAATGTGGAAAGTCACTTTCGAACTGTTCATAAAAACTATGAAACTGACTTCCTTCCGAAAAGTGATCTGAGAAAGGAGAGGGAACTAAAATCGCAGTTAATCAGACATCCGTCATTTTTCATTCAGCTGAATTCAAAAGCAAACACAGACACACCGAAGCATCGTTCCGGGTAAGTCACTCGATCATTAAGTATAAGAAGTCCTTTCAAGAGCTACCTCCTAGACTGCATTATTCGGTTGTACTTATTTATGCGAGTCAGCCTTTTCCCACATGAAGATTATTAAATTCAAATACTGTAGTGACCATAAATGTATTTAATTGTTATTGTGCCATAAAGGATATTCAGTTATGTAAGGTTCGACAACATATATTTTATGTATAAAGTATACTCAGTATGTATATATGTATATACAGTCATGGCCGAAATTATCGGCACCCCTGGAATTTTCCCAGAAAATGCACCATTTCTCTCAGAAAATTGTTGCAATTTCAAATGTTTTGGTATACACGTTTATTTACTTTACTGTATGTGCATTGGAACAACACAAAAAAAATCTGACGACATTTCACACAAAACTCAAAAAATGGGCCGGACAAAATTATTGGCACCTTTTCAAAATTGTGGGTAAATCGTTTTATTTCAAGCATATGATGCTCGTTTGATCTCACCTGTGGCAAGAAACAGGTGCTGGCAATATAGCAATCTCACTTGAAGCCATTTAAAATGGAGAAAAATTGACTCAATCTTTCTGTTGTGTGTCTGGGTATTCCACACTAAGCATGGTGATCAGAAAGAAGAGCATAGAATTGTCTGAGGACTTGAGAACAAAAATTGTGGAAAAATATCAACAATCTCAAATCTACAAGTCCATCTCCAGAGATCTTCATATTCCTTTGTCCACTGTGCGCAATATAATCAAGAAGTTCACAACACATGGCACAGTAGCTAATCTCCCTGGACATGGACAGAAGAGAAAAATTGATAAAAGACTGCAACAAAGGATAGTCTGAATGGTGGATAAACAGCCCCAATCAACTTCAAAACATATTCAAGCTGTTCTGCAGACTCAGGGTGCAACAGTGTCAGCTCAAATTATCTGTCAACATCTGAGACCAAGGTAGAGCTTTTTGGTAAAGCTCATCATTCTATTGTTTACATAAAACTGAATGAGGCCTACAAAGAAAAGAACACAGTACCTACAGTCAAACATGGTGGAGGTTCTAAGATGTTTTGGGGATGTTTTGCTGCCTCTGGCACTGGATGACTTGACTGTGTGCAAGGCATCATGAAATTTGAAGACTACCAAAAGATACTGGGGCGCATTGTAGGGCCCAGTGTTATAAAGCTGGGTCTGTGTCAGAGATCATGGGTGTTCCAGAAGGACAATGAACCCAAACATACCTCTAAAAGCACCCAGAAATGGTTGAAGACAAAGCGCTGGAGTGTTCTGAAGTGGCCAGCAATGAGTCTGGATCTAAATCCGATTGATCACTTATGGTGAGATCTCAAAATTGCTGTTGGGAGAAGGCTCCCTTCAAATCTGAAGGACCTTGAGCAGTTTGCAAAAGAAGAGTGGTCGGAAAATCCAGTTGAGAGGTGTAACAAGCTTGTTGATGGTTACAGGAAGCGCTTGATTCCAGTTATTTATATATATATACATATATATACATACAGTGGTGTGAAAAACTATTTGCCCCCTTCCTGATTTCTTATTCTTTTGCATGTTTGTCACACAAAATGTTTCTGATCATCAAACACATTTAACCATTAGTCAAATATAACACAAGTAAACACAAAGTGCAGTTTTTAAATGATGGTTATTATTTAGGGAGAAAAAAAATCCAAACCTACATGGCCCTGTGTGAAAAAGTAATTGCCCTCTTGTTAAAAAAAACCTAACTGTGGTGTATCACACCTGAGTTCAATTTCCGTAGCCACCACCAGGCCTGATTACTGCCACACCTGTTTCAATCAAGAAATCAATTAAATAGGAGCTGCCTGACACAGAGAAGTAGACCAAAAGCACCTCAAAAGCTAGACATCATGCCAAGATCCAAAGAAATTCAAGAACAAATGAGAACAGAAGTAATTGAGATCTATCAATCTGGTAAAGGTTATAAAGCCATTTCTAAAGCTTTGGGACTCCAGCGAACCACAGTGAGAGCCATTATCCACAAATGGCAAAAACATGGAACAGTGGTGAACCTTCCCAGGAGTGGCCGGCCGACCAAAATTACCCCAAGAGCACAGAGACGACTCATCCGAGAGGTCACAAAAGACCCCAGGACAACGTCTAAAGAACTGCAGGCCTCACTTGCCTCAATTAAGGTCAGTGTTCACGACTGCACCATAAGAAAGAGACTGGGCAAAAACGGCCTGCATGGCAGATTTCCAAGACGCAAACCACTGTTAAGCAAAAAGAACATTAGGGCTCGTCTCAATTTTGCTAAGAAACATCTCAATGATTGCCAAGACTTTTGGGAAAATACCTTGTGGACTGATGAGACAAAAGTTGAACTTTTTGGAAGGCAAATGTCCCATTACATCTGGCGTAAAAGGAACACAGCATTTCAGAAAAAGAACATCACACCAACAGTAAAATATGGTGGTGGTAGTGTGATGGTCTGGGGTTGTTTTGCTGCTTCAGGACCTGGAAGGCTTGCTGTGATAGATGGAACCATGAATTCTACTGTCTACCAAAAAATCCTGAAGGAGAATGTCCGGCCATCTTTTCGTCAACTCAAGCTGAAGCGATCTTGGGTGCTGCAACAGGACAATGACCCAAAACACACCAGCAAATCCACCTCTGAATGGCTGAAGAAAAACAAAATGAAGACTTTGGAGTGGCCTAGTCAAAGTCCTGACCTGAATCCAAATGAGATGCTATGGCATGACCTTAAAAAGGCGGTTCATGCTAGAAAACAGGGCTGTGGAGTCGGTAGATAAATGCTCCGACTCCGACTCCTCAGTTTCTAAATCTTCCGACTCCCCGACTCCGACTCCTCTGTATGTATATACTATGCTAATGTATTTTCTGGCGGCACTGTGGCGCAGTGGTAGCGCTGCTGCCTCGCAGTTAGGAGACCCGGGTTCGCTTCCCGGGTCCTCCCTGCGTGGAGTTTGTATGTTCTCCCCGTGTCTGCGTGGGTTTCCTCCGGGCCCTCCGGTTTCCTCCCACAGTCCAAAGACATGCAGGTTATGTGGATTGGTGGTTCTAAATTGGCCCTAGTGTGTGTCCTGCGGTGGGTTGGCACCCTGCCCAGGATTGGTTCCTGCCTTGTGCCCTGTGTTGGCTGAGATTGGCTCCAGCAGACCCCCGTGACCCCATGTTCGGATTCAGCGGGTTGGAAAATGGATGGATGGATGGATGTATTTTCTACATCCATTGAAGGAAAGGAAGGCAACATACATGTCATTTCACCACAGAACTACTGGCTAGGAAGCCAACACTCTACTATAATGCCAGATTAAAGACAAACACAATGAAAACAAGGTTTTGTTTATTTATTTATTTTTTAAACAAGTGTCTGGATAGTAATAGCAGGCATAAAAATCAGGAACAGGAAATGTATTGGTTCAAAAATACAAACCACATTCTTTGGTAGTTTTAACTTTTAAAACAAAAAAAAGCTTAACTATATGAACTAAAAACAATATCTGGAAAACCTATATTAAACTTGGAATACAGTTATAGTTAAAGGAAAGGAAATAAATATGGCAGCCTCCATATACCTCTGACCTTGGGTTCCCTTTACATGCAATCTAAAATCAGTGGGCTTTAGGCTAGGTTCACAGTTCCCTGTAACAGTGGAACACGACACAATGGAAAGCAGTGCCGCACCTTACCTGTGCATTACATCCCATATAGTGACGCATACAGTCAATGAAAAGCATACTTCATGATTACTTGACATGTTCGTTTTGTGGTAACATTATGCACTGCATGCATTGGGCTTTATTCTTACAGCAGGGAAGTAGTTCATTATGACTGTTTGTGAATTGGGACATTTCAACTTACTTTTTTAATTCCCATTTAAATTTAGTAGGAGTCGGAGTCGGTTAACTTTTTGCCGACTCCGACTCCAGGTACCCAAAATTGTCTCCGACTTCGAATCCACAGCCCTGCTAGAAACCCCTCAAATAAAGCTGAATTACAACAATTCTGCAAAGATGAGTGGGCCAAAATTCCTCCAGAGCGCTGTAAAAGACTCATTGCAAGTTATCGCAAACGCTTGATTACAGTTATTGCTGCTAAGGGTGGCCCAACCAGTTATTAGGTTCAGGGGGCAATTACTTTTTCACACAGGGCCATGTAGGTTTGGATTTTTTTTTCTCCCTAAATAATAAAAACCATCTTTTAAAAACTGCATTTTGTGTTTACTTATGTTATATTTGACTAATGGTTAAATGTGTTTGATGATCAGAAACATTTTGTGTGACAAACATGGAAAAGAATAAAAAATCAGGAAGGGGGCAAATAGTTTTTCACACCACTGTATATATGTGTGTGTTTAAGTCAGGGCTTTGGCTGGGCCATACCAGAACAGTCACAGAGTTGTTGTGAAGCCACTCGTGTGCTTAGGGGTCATTCTCTTGTTGGAAGGTAAACCTTCGGCCCAGTCTGAGGTCCTTAGCACTCTGGAGAAGATTTTTGTCCACGATATCCCTGTACTTGGCCGCATTCATCTTTCCCTCGATTGCAACCAATTCCTGTCCCTGCAGCTGAAAAACACCCCCACAGCATGATGCTGCCACCGCCATGCTTCACTGTGGGGACTGTATTGGACAAGTGATGAGCAGTGTCTGGTTGTCGCCACACATATCGCTAATAATTAAGGCCAAAAAGTTCTATCTTGGTCTAATCAGACCTGAGAATCTTATTTCTCACCATCTCAGAGTCTTTTAGCAAACTCCATGCGGGCTGTCCTGTGTCTTACCTCTCCTCAGTGTGTGGAGACAACCAGGCACTGCTCATCACTGGGGTACAGCCTGGACACAGACCAGTAGACATCTCCACACACGTGTTTATTTACAACTATTTTACAAGTGGTAAAGTGCACAAACCCAATGCTGTAGCACCAATCACCCCTTCAAGTCCTGGCCGCACATTGATGCCTTGCTCAGTCCTCAGACCGTCTCCACTCCTCTCCTCCGAGCTTTGTCCACTTCCACCCGACTCTTGCTATCGACTGGATGGAGGCGGAAGTGCTGTGGTCCAGGGCTCCCAAGGCACCGGGGCGCCCCCTGGCGGTGACCACGAGCCCCTACAGGGTTGGGCTTCCAAGCCCCCAACCCATGGCCCCCAAAGCAACCAGGGTGGCGGCCCCCATGTGATCCAAGATGGGCGCACGCCCACTTCCGGTCCCTCAAGGCGTCCCGGCCGGGTCATTGCCCCCGGCATCCTTGACAGTATATACAGTACAGGCCAAAAGTTTGGACACACCTCCTCATTCAATGTGTTTTCTTTATTTTCATGACCATTTGGTAGAATTGGTAGATTCTCACTGAAGGCATCACAACTATGAATGAACACATGTGGAGTTATGTACTTAACAAAAAAAGGTGAAATAACTGAAAACATGTTTTATATTCTAGTTTCTTCAAAATAGCCACCCTTTGCTCTGATTACTGCTTTGCACACTCTTGGCATTTTCTCGATGAGCTTCAACAGGTAGTCACCTGAAATGGTTTTCACTTCACAGGTGTGCCTTATCAGAGTTATTTAGTCGAATTTCTTGCTTTATCAATGGGGTTGGGACCTGCAGTTGTGTTGTGCAGAAGTCAGGTTTGTTAGACGATCATTTATTTGTCAACAGGACAATGACCCCAAACACACCTTCAGGTTGTGTAAGGGCTGTTTGACCAAGAAGGAGAGTGATGGAGTGCTGTAAATGGTCATGAAAATAAAGAAAACACATTGAATGAGGAGGTGTGTCCAAAATTGGCCTGTACTGTATGTGTATATATATATATATATATATATATATATATATATATATTGTGGTCGCCCGGAGGACCGGAGGAGGGCTTGTGCCTCCTCCAGACCAAGAGGGGGCGTCCGTCCTGGTTATGCTGGGGCCTGTAGGGACCTGTGCCTAAATATCCCGAGAGCCCAGCACTTCCGCCACACCAGGAAGTGCTGGGGGGAAGACTTTGGGAGACACCCGGAGAGCTGCCGGGAGGATATATATATAATATGACAGCAACACTCATAACAGTGACAAAACAATTAAATTGACAATCATGTTACATTATTTTCAAAATGTTTCCTTTTCTTTTTTATTACTTCTTTAACACACTACTTCTCCGCTGCGAAGCACGGGTATTTTGCTAGTATATGTACTGTATTATATATATACTTAGGGCTGGGCAATTTGGCCTAAAATCAAAATCTCGATTAATTGAACATTTTAACTCGATTACGATTAATGAACGATTATTTTTTACATTTTTTTTGCCCTCATAGTTCACTGACAAGTTTTGTACAGTAAATATGCTCACATATTTCAAGTGAGAGATTTTTGAATGAAGGGTGCATTACTTGATTTTAAAATCATTGAAGGAAACACACTATCTACTATCTGTGATTATTTATTTAACATCAATGTTGAACAACTGAAATTAAAGCTGTATATGTATAAGCTCTGCAGTATATATGTACGTAAGTAGGATTCACTTAGCGTTGGGAACCCGTGTACCAAATTTCTTCAAGATGGGCCCATAAGTAACAAAGACTGTTGAAATGTTCAATATGGTGGCCGACAGTGGCATCATATCACCGAAATAAGTACGTACATTGGTTTCAGTTAGTGCAGGGAAGCCGCCTACAAAATTTCGAGAAGATGGGGCCATAAATAAGAAAGTTCAACATGGCCGACTTTGTTGACCGTTATGACCATTACGCATAGAATTTCAAAATGAAACCTGCTTAACTTTTGTAAGTAAGCTGTAAGGAATGAGCCTGCTAAATTTCAGCCTTCTACCTACACGGGAAGTTGGAGAATTAGTGACGTTGGAAAGTTCAATATGGCGGCCGACAGTGGTATCATACCAACAAAATAAGTACGGACATCGGTTTCCGCTAAAAGTTCAATATAGCGGCCGAGAGTGGCGTCATACCACCGAAATAAGTATGTACATTGGTTTCGGTTAGCGCAGGGAAGCCGCCTACCAAATTTTGTGAAGATGGGGCCATAAATAAGAAAGTTCAATACGGCGGACGTTGTTGATTGTTATGACCGTTACACCTAGAATTTCGAAATTAAACCTGCTTAACTTTTGTAAGTAAGCTGTAAGGAATGGGCCTGCCAAATTTCAGCCTTCTACCTACACGGGAAGTTGGAGAATTAGTGACGTTTGGAAAATTCAATATGGCGGCCGACAGTGGCATCATACCATCGAAATAAGTACGTACATCGGTTTTGGTTAGCGCAGGAAAGTCACCTACCAAATTTCGTGAATATGGGGCCATAAATAAGAAAGTTCAACATGGCGGACGTTGTCGACCGTTATCGACCGTTATGACCGTTACGTGTATAATTTCGAAATGAAACCTGCTTAACTTTTGTAAGTAAGCTGTAAGGAATGAGCCTGCCAAATTTCAGCCTTCTACGTACACGAGAAGTTGGAGAATTAGTGATGAGTCAGTGAGTCAGTGAGTGAGGGCTTTGCCTTTTATTATTATAGACTAGCAAAATACCCGCGCTTTGCAGCGGAGAAGTAGTTTGTTAAAGAAGCAATGAAAAAGAAAAGGAAACATTTTGAAAATAACGTAACATGATTGTCAGTGTAATTGTTTTGTCACTGTTGTGAGTGATGAGTGTTGCTGTCATATATATATATATATATATATATATTTACACACACACACATAAACATATATATACATATCTATACATATACACATATATACACATACACATATATACATACATATATATCTACATATATACACATACTTATACATACACACATACATACATACACACACATATATACACACACAGCTATTTTGTATCAGTGCAATACGCTGCTTGTTAAAACGGATAACTCCCGCTCTTACGTGCAAGTCTGCGTGGATATTATGAACTATCGATTTGTTCAAGTTCTATTTAAATTTTAAATAGAAGGAATTTTTATTTAGTCGACAGAAATATCTTTGGTAGGAATGGTAAAAACAGACAGGAATATTATTCGTGAATAAATCAACTCAAACCTTAAATAACTTAAAAGAACAAACATTCAAATTTCTTTACTCTTATGTAAATTTATATAAAAAATAAACTTAGATTTTAAATATCCCAAAAGATTTTGCTCTCTATAAAAATATATCCTTTCAAAATTATACAAATTCAAATATGAACATGCTGCATAACAAAACCTGGAAATATAAATAAAATGTGTTCCTTTCAGCAATAACAAATCAAATCATTAAGTTGTCTTTGCTCATATGTCATTTTAGAGCTGGACGCCTGGCATCTATTTTTGGCAACAGGTTCGTTTATGTTTGGTGTGAGGTTCTGTGTTGTGGAGATTCTCAGGATGGATTGCAGGTGCTCATCAGTGAGGCGACTCCTGTGTGCTGTTTTGTTAGTCTTTATCACTGAGAAGAGCTTCTCACACAGATATGTGCTACCAAACATGCACAAGGTTCGAGCCGCATGTAGACGGACTTTTTGTTCTTCAAAGTCACCAAAGCGCCGTGCAAACTCAGTGCGCCGGTTTATCAGCAAAGTGCGTATTTGGGAACACCGTAGTGACGACTTGGTTTAACATTACTTGGCAACAGGGAAAGTTGCACTGGTGCATTTGTGTCTCCCATAAAAGCAACTTCACTTGAAATCACTTTGTGATTGTGCACGGGTAAAAACGTCCGCTGGTGTCAGATTCTTATTTAATTCTTCTGCTTTCTGTATCTTCTGCATTGCATTCAGGTCTTTCAGCCTCACTGATGAGCACCTGCAATCCATCCTGAGAATCTCCACAACACAGAACTCCCTGATGTTTTGTCTCATAGTGCCGTCTTAGATTAAATTCTGTAATTACAGCCACATTAGCTCCACAAATGAGACACACGGGTTCAGTAAACATATACTCAGCCTCCCATCGGTTTTTAAAGGCTCTATTTTCAGAATCAACTTTTCTCTTCAGCATCATGTGAGCTAGCTTCGCAATAACTTGCAGCATCATAAGGTAGACTTGATTAACTCGGTAAGTGTTCGCAAGGCAGCTGAAGCGCTGCATTATGGGATCTGTAGTTTATTGTGTTACCAGCGCTTCATATACCCGGGCCATTAATAACAATAATACAGTATATAAAATGATCTCGCGGGCTGGATATAATTACGCGGGCGGATGTGGCCCGCCCTTGAGTTTGACACATATGGACTAAATAGAACTTGAAAAGATATATTTTTCAAATGTGATCGCAATTCAGATAGAGTTGACGCACACTACAGCCTGCATGCCTCAATAAGTCATCCTCCCCTCGCTCTTACTTTTTTACCGTTCATCTAATGATTACACCGAGTATGGCTTTACCAAAACAATCATTGATGGGTAATAAAGTATCCATTATTCGAGTATGTAGATCGGGATATATATATATACATATATATATACCCGCAGCGCAGCGAGAAGTAGTGTGTTAAAAAGCTAGAAAAGAAAAGGGAACATTTTAAAAATAACGTAACATGACTGTCAATATACAGTATTTGTTTTGTGAGTGTTACTGAGTGTTGCTGTCATCAAGGATTTGATTATCATTATTTCTTTCAATCAGGTTCGTATTTGTAGGATGTGTTGTGTTCAAGTTACATTCCGTGTTTGTCAATCGCTGTAAAGATGACAGGTTTCATTCATCGATTCGTTTCTTACTGCATCAATAAACAGCTCGTCTTCTTCTTTATCTGAGACCTGACACACTGCATGCACGGGTTTTTTTTACACTGTCTTCCTTTAGCGGGACATTGACTTTTTCCAACGTGTGCTTTGTTTCCGCAGTAGCTGGATTTATGAATATGCTTGTATGTATCAAACGCTTCATATTTTTGCTGCCTTTTCAATTGTGTAATTCGGTTTTGTTCAGCTCTTTGGAACTGTTGCTTTTATCTGTGCACTGCGCCAGTTCACGTGAGCCACTCGGTGTACATGCATCGAAGGTTCCCAGCTGTGCTGGTGCCATCTCGTGCTATGTCCATGGCTGTATTTAATGTTACCTTAGTCCTGGCACTTAAAACTTTCTCTCGCAGTTTCGCTGAGTTTGTGTCAAACACCACCCTGACCATCTCATCTTCCTCTCCATAAGCACAGTCCTTCACCCGTGAATATTTACCCGTGGCAGTTTGCTATTGGATTGCCGCTGATGGACGGCCTTATATGGGCAGGCACTAAATTACAAACGCCAGCGGCAGCCTGTCTATGAACTTAATTTAAAGTGTAGGTTTACATCGTGCTTTGTTTCAGTAGCAGAACTCATGAATATGGTTGTATATGTCACTCGCCGCTTCTTATTGTTTCGCTGCCTTCTCAATTATATAATGCATGTTTTCTTAAGCGCTTTTGAGGTCTTCCTGGTTTTCTATGTACTGCGTGATTACGTGGGAGGCGTGATGATGTCACACGAAACTCCCCACGGCGTTGAAGCTCATCTCCATTACAGTAAATGGAGAAAACTGCTTCCAGTTATGACCATTACGCGTAGAATTTCGATATAAAACCTGCCCAACTTTAGCTGTAAGGAATGAACCTGCCAAATTTCAGCCTTCCACCCACACTGGAAGTTGGAAAATTAGTGATGAGTGAGTGAGTGAGTGAGTGAGTGAGTGAGTGAGGGCTTTGCCTTTTATTAGTATAGATATATATATATGCCAGCAACACTCATGACAATGACAAAAATATATATACTGTATATGTGTATGTATGTATATATATATATATGTATATATGTATATATATATATATATATATATTTATGTATGTATGTATATATGTATATATGTGTATGTATATATATATATATATATATATATATATAGCATTTTTAATGTAGGTAGATCATTTCAACCTGGTCATTTTAAAAGTAGTTCGCAAGACTAAAAAGTGAGGCCACCCCTGTGTTAAACCATGGTTAAAAATTATATATGAGCTTTTCCAAATTTACAAGTTTTTGCCAATGTACTGCATGCCATTAGTTAAAAAAAACATGCTACTGTTGTAAAATTACACCTCAACCAGTACATATATAAAATCCATCCTTCCACTATCTTTAACATGCAAGCCATGCTACAACACAAATTAACAAAAAGAAACCACCTACCCCTTACTCAGTCCTGCACAGTGCTCTGTCATAAAAGAATAGTCAAAAATCTTACATTTAATAGCAAATTATAACATGATTAGATTTAGAACAATCTGTTCAAAAAGCAGAGCAGTGGGATAAAGAAATGTGTTTAATATTATGTTATGAAGGGGTATAGCCATATGTTTTACAAAAGAAGAGAGCAGGTAGAAATGTGAAAAGATGAAAAGAATGATTGTTGAAAAGAATTACAAAAAGAAATCTGCAAAATGCGGAAAGTATTGCACTCTGTAGGTAAGGGGTGCCCACACTTTTTCGGCTTGCGAGGTACTTTTTAAATGACCAGATCAAAATGATCTACCTACATTAAAAAAGATATATATACTGAGTATACTTTATACATAAAATATATGTTCTCGTACCTTGCATAACTGAATAACCCTTATGGCACAATAACAATTCAAAACATTTATGGTCACTACAGAATTTGGACTTAACAATCTTCATGTGGGAAAAGACTGACTCCCATAAATAAGTAGAGCCAAATAATGCAGTCAAGGAGGTAGCACATTTCCTCATGTTTGGGTACTTTTCCTCTGTGAGTATGTTCCAAAACTGTCCATGATCCCCATACTTCAGCTGAATGTCATCATGTAGTGTCAAAATCTCATCCTCCACTGTAGACGAGTTTTAGGTGAAACTGTGTTGCAATTTCTGATGTGAGTGAATCACCCTCATCATCTTCCCTAAATGGATAGCACTTAAGTGTAGCTATTGGCTCAAGTAAAGCAAAGTCTTGAAACTGTCTGTCAAAGTTTGACGGAAAATTTTCAATCTGCTCTGTGTAGCGTATGCTGTCAAGTTGCACACACGCCTTCTATTGCATCTCCAGCTCTGACGCAAGGTTTTGGATGTTCCCCAAATCGAGGTGTTGAAAAATGATGGCTGTCTGATTAACTGCGATTTTAGTTTCCTCTCCATTGTCTTTCTCAAATCGCTTTTCGGAAGGAAGTCAGTTTCGAAAGTGCCTTTCCACATTTTTCTTCTTTGGAATAGCAATGATAGATTGACAGACCAGACAAACGCACTTCGACTGTGACATTTTGAGAAAAAAAACCCTTTTCCAATTCCACATCCAGCCCATACCCTCCCCAAACATTTTTTTTTAAATCCCTCCTTTAGTTGATATAAATTGGAAGGCTAACTAGATCACAGCCGGAGTTTTGCATTAGTTCGTGCGTTTAATCGTGCGTGCGGGTTGACCAGTGTGTTAGAAGAAAAGAGATCTCAGACTGGCCGCCCTGTATGTCAATCAAGTGGCAAAGGCCATAGGGAGGATATATGATAGACTAACGTTTTGAATGCAACGCAATCTACCTGCACTATCCTTGCGATCTACCGGTCGATCACGATCGACGCATTGGGCACCCCTGCTGTAGGTAATGTTACACAATCTGAAAATTGACATTTTTTAATTATGTTTGAATTATATTTGTATAGTAATATTCAATCTGATAGCCCTACTACTGTATGTGTATGTACATATTTTATTTTTCATGTTTTTGTATTTGTGTGTGTGTGTGTATGTATATTTTTAGCATAAATATAATCATGTTTGCAATTTTATCAATCAAATGGGATACTATTAAAATAGTGTTACTGTTTTATATACTAATAAAAGTTTTTCTTGTAGGTTTTCTGGAGATAAAGATATGCAAAGCACAGCAAACTACCTATGGCTGGTATCAGATCTTCTTGGGCAGGGAGCCACAGCCAATGTCTTCAGAGGAAGACACAAGGTTAGTCTTATAATTTGCACTGAAAATCGACTACACAGGTGTGGGACCTTTGTTATTTTCCTTTTAGGGTTCAAACCAATCAGAGCAGAATATCTTTATAATTGTATTTTTTATGTATGTCTTCTGGTTCGTCCTGCTTTCTCTTCAAACCCGGTCCCCCCCACGCAGCACACATGGCATTTCTCGATTCCTATTCCTCCTATTCCAAACCCTTCCCCATGCTGCCTGTGGCCTCCCATACACCCCCACGCCACTTTTCTCGATTCCTGTTCCTCCTTCAGACTACCGTGTTCCCCGCTCCTCTCTCATGACCTCATTGTTGTCATGTCAATGCCCTATATCTAGCCTCACCGCATGACCTTTCACTTCGGCCGTGTGTGCTCTTGGGAGTCTTTTCCGTAGCCTGCTACAGGAAGGTACTCTCTCAACCATTGGCATTGGTTTCGCTCCTTGCTATTTTTGTTATACTGCGACGGTTGTTTCCTAAGCCTTCGTTATAAAATGAACGACAGTATCTACTCTGTCGACGGGTTTTTGTACAACGTCATCTGTATTCCGTGATCAGACAACTACTTATTCCTATTAGTGGGTTATTTCTTTGTCACTAATGGTTGATGAAGGTAATGCACTCTCACTACTACATAGGGCAGTAGATTTTGTTGCATCACATTGGGACAGATTTGGAGACGTTCTTCCTGTTGTTCTTTCCAACGCAAGTCGAGTTATCACAACAAGTCAGGAGTACTATCAATACATGGAAACAGTTTATGGTGGTGAAGCTGAAATTCAAGCCCTTTCTGAGATTAGATCTTTCGACTCATTATCTGTTGTCTCCAGCAAAACACCTATTCACAACTGCATCTTTCAAGAACTATTTCTTCTTGTTTTCTGAATTCCTTTCTCACCGTTTTTCTGTTCCTATTCTTACACTGCCGTATGCTACGGCAGGCGTTGGCTAGTATTTAATATTTTATTATAATAATTCTTATAAGGCAAGGTGAGCAGATTCAGTCCTGGAGGGCTGCAGTGGCTGCAGGTTTTTGTTCCAACCCAATTGCTTAATAAGAAGCACTTATGGCTCAAGTAGCACTTCTGCTTCACTTTAGTTGTCTCGCTTGTTAATATTTTGAACCCTTATTGCTTATTTTAGTCTTAAACATCTGTAGTCTTGGTTTTTAATTGCTCCTTATTAGCAATAAGATGCAAATGACAAAAGAAACCAGCATTTCTCCATTTAGCTTGTTTCCATTTACACCTGTGTGTATTTATCATGCACTATTCGGTTTAATTAAATACTTGGAAGGAAAGTGAAGAGAAAAAAGTGAAGCACTGAGAATAACTTGTCTGTTTTAGACTTCAGGGGCCTCATGTATAACACCGTGCGTAGAACTCGCACTATAACATGGCGTAAGTAATAAAGCGAAATGTGCTTATGCACAGAAAAATCTAGATGCAGGAATCAGTGCGTACTCCAACTTCCATGTTCTTCCGCTACATAAATCCCGATTAGCTTGAAAAGTAACGCTCGTGCATGCGCTTCATATAATGCCCCAACTCCTCCCAGAATTACGCCTCTTTGAATATGCAAATAAATATAAATCGCCCTTAAGCTCAGCCTTCTGTGAAAAGACAATGGGAAAAGCACGGGGGAAAATATAAGAATTTCAGCGAATACCAAGTGGAGGCAAAGGAAAAACATACTATTTGTTCAAATAAACCGTGGTATAATCAACAAAAGGAAGTTGATCGAGTGACATAGCGTGTTGGAGAAACTTGAAAGCTCACGTTCACAAAATCGCGCAGTGCCGGAAATCACAAAAGAAGTCACATTTCAAAGTCGCCGTGAAAAGGCGAGTTGTAGCCCACCGTCTGAGCGTTACATGAAAGCTTATTAGGGTACAGAGAAAAAAAGGCACACAGTGGGGAAAAAGCACGAAATGTCAACTTTATTCTCGACATTACCACTTTAATCACATAGTTTATTTTGTCATTAAAATAGAACATCATAAACTGCATCTTAAAATCGTTTAATTAACCAGTTTCTCAAATCACATCGTAATTAAAGTAGCACGTTAAATGCTTTGTTTTGTATTTGATCTTCTATGTGCTCTATGTGTGTGAATCACTACTTGCTTCTTAAACCGGCTCCCTTCCTCCAACTAGACACAGAATCCATTACATTCGTGATATTACAGCTCTCTGAATAACTAAAATACTGAGATGTATACGTGATATCATTTTTATGATGATGGGAGTTGAAACACGTTATTAAACAGTTTTAATAATAATAATTTTCACAGCGCAGTGATTGTGTGTGACCTTCGATGAAATAATTTATTAAAGCAGTACTCAGGGGCAGCTCTAGGCTTGTGGTGGCACTGGGCAGAGGAAGAATCGGTGGCTCCTTCGTCCGCCAATGTCAGTAAGGTAGCTTATGCACTGTGGATGGCCACGTCCGTTGCAGACACTGCATAGCTGTCTCGTGACACAAGCATTTAACTTTTGCCAAAATTTGTCACTGTGTTGTTATTTTCTCTTTCTGTTTTATATTCAATATATATTGGCGCAGCCGTCACTGCAGTCCTTGCTTTTCTTTCCCCAAATACCCAATCACCACACAATCAGCTCTGTAATAGAAGTTAAGCCATCTGTAAGCTTAGAGCGCCGATTCTTCAGAACGTTTAAGGACCATTGAAATATCTTCGTAGTACTTGTTTAATTATTCTATCCTTCACGACACTCCCAGTGAAGATTATAGATTATTTAAATGAAGTTAAAGTTTTATCTGTATAATATAATAAACATATTTTGCTGCATTTCACCTTAAAAATGATATCGTCATCATATGTAAATACACGCTTTATAAAGTGGCTCAGGTTGTGCGATATTATAACTGTAGTGCAAGTTTATAGTGGGGTGATTGTACTTAGAAGTACAAACAGTTCTACAAGGAGCAATTGATTGAGTGTGTTTATAGTTCTTAGGATGAAACTGTTTCTGAACCGCATGGTCCGTTTGCCATGGCTGAGACAGCATGTCCTTGAAGCTGTATACCGATAATTCTCTTTCCGATCAGCTGCTGCTGTGATTCACACTCAGATACAGTGATATAAATACTCCGAGTGGTACAGTGAGAGTAATATGGAAAAAGATGATCCGCTGTGGCAACTCCTAACGGGAGGAGCTGAAAGAAGAAGAAGAAGAAAAAGAAGGTGCAGTGAGAGTAACAACGCTAAAGCAGTTATGATATTTGGAATACCATGGCTATTCCCTGGACCATTATATTATTACAAGTTAATTACAATCAAATGCGTTACACTAATAAACAATATGCGGATAGTTTCAGTGTGTTTATAAAGCCGCGTCAGGAAAATAAGGTGTAACCACACAGAAACAGTACCATTGCTTTGATGCTGGGTGCCGCCAGTCTGCAAAACCTAGCAGAGAACTTGCGTACGACAAGGTATGAGGTACTGTGGAAAAGTGTAGGTTTTATACATAGCGATTTGAACGTGGAAATGTTCTTACGCAACAGTTCTGTGCGTATGCACCGTTTATACATGAGGCCCCAGATCATTTGGATGATATATTTGGAAAGGAAACAAAATCTAGGATATGAGAATGACTTCACATGGCAGAGCTAAAGCACTAACAAGCCATGAAATTAAATAATTGACAAGGATTGGTTTTTAATTAACCAACTGGGTTGGAACAAAACCCTGCAACTATAAACACTAGAGCCCTCCAGGACTGAATCTGCCCATTCTTTAGAAATGTTGGCCCATATTGATAGGATAGCATCTTGCAGTTGATGGAGATTTGTGGGATGCACATCCAGGGCACGAAGCTCCCATTCCACCACATCCCAAAGATGCTCTATTGGGTTGAGATCTGGTGACTGTGGGGGACATTTTAGTACAGTGAACTCATTGTCATGTTCAAGAAACCAATCTGAAATGATTCGAGCTTTGTGACATGGTGCATTATCCTGCTGGAAGTAGCCATCAGAGGATGGGTACATGGTGGTCATGAAGGGATGGACATGGTCAGAAACAATGCTCAGGTAGCCCGTGGCATTTAAACGATGCTCAATTGGCACTAAGGGGCCTAAAGTGTGCCAAGAAAACATCCCCCACACCATTACACCACCACCACCAGCCTGCACAGTGGTAACAAGACATGATGGATCCATGTTCTCATTCTGTTTACGCCAAATTCTGACTCTACCATTTGAGTGTCTCAACAGAAATCGAGACTCATCAGACCAGGCAACATTTTTCCAGTCTTCAACTGTCCAATTTTGGTGAGCTCGTGCAAATCATAGCCTCTTTTTCTTATTTGTAGTGGAGATGAGTGGTACCCAGTGGGGTCTTCTGCTGTTGTAGCCCATCCGCCTCAAGGTTGTGCATGTTGTGGCTTTACAAATGCTTTGCTGCATACCTCGGTTGTAACGAGTGGTTATTTCAGTCAAAGTTGCTCTTCTATCAGCTTGAATCAGTCGGCCCATTCTCCTCTGACCTCTAGCATCAACAAGGCATATTCGCCCACAGGACTGCCCGATACTGGATGTTTTTCCCTTTTCACACCATTCTTTGTAAACCCTAGAAATGTTTGTGCGTGAAAATCCCAGTAACTGAGCAGATTGTGAAATACTCAGACCGGCCCGTCTGGCACCAACAACCATGCCACGCTCAAAATTGCTTAAATCACCTTTCTTTCCCATTCTGACATTCAGTTTGGAGTTCAGGAGATTGTCTTGACCAGGAGGACCACACCCCTAAATGCACTGAAGCAACTGCCGTGTGATTGGTTGATTAAATAATTGCATTAATGAGAAATTGAACAGGTGTTCCTAATAATCCTTTAGGTGATTGTGTGTGTATATATGTATATGTATGTATACATATATATATATATATATATATATATATGTATATACAGTGGAACCTCGGTTCACGAACGCCCCGGTTCACGTACAACCTCGCTTCACGACCAAAAAGATCGCCAAACTTTTGCCTCGGTTCACAACCACACACTCGTATGAACAAGCCAGGTTCCCTTGCCTGCCTGCAAGCTGAGCTGAAAGAGAGAGAGAAAAAGGGCGAGCGAGCACTTGCCTGCTAGGGAGGTGGAGGAGGAGATTGCTGCACGTGTTTGCTGAACAAGCCAGTTTCCTTAAGGCCCTCAGTTGAGAGAGAGAGAGAGAGAAAGGGCGAGCTAGCACGTGCCTGCTGGGAAGGGGGAGGAGGAGGAGATTGCTGCACGTGTTTGCCTGCCTATCTGTAGGCTGTAGTGCAAGCGAAAACATCCCCCTCCCCCCACAGGCAGCCTGAGAGAGAAAGAGAGCGGCCATGCTTTTTCATTTAAGCAAAGCCGCCCTTGTTCATTGTTTTCAATAAGACGTGCACTCTCTTTGTGCTCTACAGTATTTCGTGTGCTTTTGCAGTTAACTATGGCTTCTAAGCAAGTGGAGAGTTGTCAGAAGAAAGTTTTGAAGAAAATTGAAATCAAGTAAAGAAAGAAATTACAAAAGGTGGAAAAATGTTTACCAGTTTACTCATTTACCAATCGGAGAACCTCGTGCTTTCAAGCAGCATAATGTAAACAAAGCCAGACTGCCAGTAATGTGGAGGGTCACAAGAACGCTTCTTTTGGAATGGCTGCATGAGGCTTTCACCCCACCAGCTAAACGGCTAAAAGCACCAGAAACCCAAGAAATCACAAGAGAGAAAACACCTGAAGGAAAACACTTCATGCCAGAACTCGCTTCATGCAAGGTTAGTTTTCTTGGTGGTTTTTGTATTATGGATTTTTCAAAAGTTAATTTTTAGTTCATAATGCATTTGTTGCAATGTTATTTTTCTCTTTTTTCAAATGTTCGCTTTTTTCCTTGTGCTTAAAACTCATGAAAGGTTTACAGATGGAGTTTTTCATAGTGCGATTAGGTGCTTATGTTACATTTCTCTTTTCAAATGTTCGCTTTTTTCCTTGTGCTTAAAACTCATTAAAAATTGTTTACATGGAGGACTTCATCGTGTGATTTGTTGCAATGTTACTTTTTGGTTGCTTTGCAGTTGGTTTTTAAATGAAGTTCGATTTGTGCGATGTTTTTCTGCTGTGCTTAAAACTCATTTGAACAACATTGTTTACAGCTTATCAGGCTTTAGGTTTAATAGCGATCTCCTGCAATCTGACTTGTTTGCTTGTGAGTTGTTTTTGCAAGCGCTCGAATTCTTCCTTTTTCTGCTGTGCTTAAAACTCATTTGAACAACATTGTTTACAGCGATCAGGCTTCAGGTTTAATAGCGCGATCTCCTGCAATCTGACTTGTTTGCTTGTGAGTTGTTTTTTGCAAGCGCTTCGGAATTCTTCCTTTTTTTCTGCTGTGCTTAAAACTCATTTTAAAAAAAATGCTGCGCGAGCACGTGCTACAGAGAGATTAGAGAGCACGGGCAGCTGACAGGGAAGGGATGGGGGGAGGATAGGGGGGTGTGTGCGCTCGCGCTACACAGAGAGAGAGAGAGCGGGTGAGCCAGCCTGCTCCTGTAGCTGAGGGAGGGAGGCAGGCAGGCAGGGAGGGAGGGGCTTTGGTGGTGTGTGTGCTACAGAGAGAGAGTGTAGCTGATCAGGGAGCCTGGGTGTTTTGTGTCAGTGTTATTCAATGTTTTTACATTAGTTTACTATTACACTGTGGATTCTATGGTGTAATTAACTATATTTGTGCTTAATCTTTACATATTTTTACATATTTACATACAGTTTATGGTCTGGAACGGATTAATTGTATTTACATACAATCCTATGGGGAAAACTGCTTCGTTCACGATCAACTCGGTTTACGACCAAAGTTCTGGAACGAATTATGGTCGTGAACCGAGGTTCCACTGTATATGTATGTATATATGTGTGTGTATATATATATATATATATATATATATATATGTATGTATGTATGTATGTATGTATGTATGTATATGTGTATGTATATATATATATATATGTATATATATATATATATATGTATGTATATGTATATATATATATGTATGTATATGTATATATATATATGTATGTATATGTATATATATATATGTATGTATATGTATATATATATATGTATGTATATGTATATATATATATGTATGTATATGTATATATATATATATATATATATATGTATGTACACACGTGGACAAAATTGTTGGTACCCTTCAGTCAATGAAAGAAAAACTCAAAATGGTCACAGAAATATCTTTAATCTGACAAAAGTAATAATAAATAAAAATTCTATGAAATTTAACCAATGAAAGTCAGACATTGATTTTCAACCATGCTTCAACAGATTTATTTAAAAAAATAAACTCATGAAACAGGGCTGGACAAAAATGATGGTACCCCTAGAAAAGACTGAAAATAATGTGACCAAAGGGACATGTTAATCCAAGGTGCAAGTTCACTGCAGTTAGCTAAAGCAGTAGAAAGCCAAACTGGAGTGACCATTTCCCGTGACACCATACGGCGCACACTGCAGAGGAATGGCTTGCATGGGTATCGTCCACGAAGGAAGCCGCTCCTAAATCCCATGCACAAAAAAGCACACCTAGAATTTGCTAGGGCCCATGCTGAAAAAGATTATTGAAAGACTACTGGGACTCTATACTCTGGATCGATGAGACAAAGATCACTGTTTTTGGAACTAATGGTTTCAAAACTGTATGGCGTCGTAAAGGTGAGGATTTCAAAGAAAAATGCATGGTGCCTACAGTGAAACATGATGGTGGCAGTGCACTTATATGGGGCTGCATGAGTGCTGCTGGTGTTGGGGAGCTGCATTTCATTGATGGTATCATGAACTCAACAATGTACTGCTCTATACTGAAGGAGAAGATGCTGCCATCACTCCATGCACTTGGTCATCATGCACTTTTCCAACACGACAATGATCCAAAACACACATCTAAAGCTACTGTTACATTTCTGAAGAAGAACAGGGTGAAGGTGATTGAATGGCCAAGTATGTCTCCTAATCTGAACCCAATCGAACACCTTTTTAACGAATTATGGAGCACATGCATCGAAGCTTTTCAGCTGTGCTTGTGCTAAGAAAAGGAAAGATTTTAAAAATAACGTAACACGATTGTCAATGTAACCTTTTGTAAGTAGTGCCTGGAGGATTCAGTGTGGAGAAACTCTAGAGACAGCGTTTGTATTAACTTGTGGATTTTTCTGTGAGTATTTGGTGGCAGTGTGACAAAGTTGCTTTGGAAGACGGCGTTAGCCGCGGAGCTCAGCTCAGAGCGAAATGAGGTAAATGGGAGGGGAGATGATGACGTGACTCCCCCACCCGCCTTTTCTGTCAATCCCCCCCAAACACATTCTCTCAGAATTTGCATAAGCACAACCCTTCACCTGCAATTTTAACTTAGTTACAAAGTGATCAAAACTCTCGTTTATATCCTGCGCCCTCTCATTAAACTTGTATCCCATGACCCGTGGGACATGAGAAACGCCAGCGGCAGCCTGTCTATGAACTTAATTTAAAGTTTAGGTTTACTTTCTTTCCGAAGTAGTAGCACTCATTAATATGGTAGTATATGTCACTCGCTAGCTTCTTATTGTTTCGCTGCCTTCTCAATTATATAATGCATGTTTTCTTCAGCGCTTTTTGGAGGTCTTCCTGGTTTTCTACGCACTGCGTTTAAAGTCAGTTCATGTGATTACGTGAGAGGCGTGATGATGTCTCACAAAACTCCGCCCCCCACGGCTTTCGAGCTTAACTCCATTACAGTAAATGGAAAAAAATAGCTTCTAGTTATGACCATTATGCGTAGAATTTCGAAATGAAACCTGCCCAACTTTGTAAGTAAGCTGTAAGGAATGAGCCTGCCAAATTTCAGCCTTCTACCCACACGGGAACTTGGAGAATTAGTGATGAGTCAGTGAGTGAGTAAGTCAGTCAGTGAGGGGATGCCCTAAGTATGTACGCGCACTTCTCGATTCATTTTAGCCTCGCATCCCCTTGGTTTGAGACGTATGAAAAATATGCGGTTAACGCAGAAAGACAGATCACCAATTGAAGCTTTGTGAATAATGGATACTTTATTCGCGATCAATGATTGTTTTGGTAACGCCATACTCAGTGTATTTATTAGATGTACGGTAAAAAAGTAAGAGCGAGGGGAGGGTAACTTATTGAGGCACGCAGGGAAAACCACAATAGCACGCGGGCTCGATGTACTGTAGTGCTGGCCAACTCGATCTGAATTGCGCGATCACATTCAAAAAATATATCTTTTCAAGTTCTATTTAGTCCATATGTGTCAAACTCAAGGCCCACGGGCCACATCCGGCCCGGCGTAATTAAATCCGGCCCGCGAGATCATTTTATATACTGTATAATTATTATTAATGGCCCGGGGATATGAAGCGCTGGTAACACAATAAACTACAGATCCCATAATGCAGAGCTTCAGCTGCCTTGTCAACACTTACGCAAGTTAATCAAGTCTAGCTTATGATGCTGCAAGTTATTGCGGCTAGCCCACACGATGCCGAAGAGAAAAGGTGATTCTGAACATAGAGCCTTTAAAAACCGATGGGAGGCTGAGTATATGTTTACTGACATTGCCGATAAACCCGTGTGTCTCATTTGTGGAGCTAATGTGGCTGTAATTACAGAATTTAATCTAAGACGGCAATATGAGACAAAACATCAAGATAACCTGAAAGACCTAAATGCAATGCACAAGATACAGAAAGCAGAAGAGTTAAAGAAGAATCTGACACTTCAGCAGACGTTTTTGCCCATGCACAATCACAAAGTGATTTCAAGTGAACCTACTTTTATAGGAGACACAAGTGCACCAGTGCAACTTGCCCCACTTTACCTGTTGCCAAGTAATGTTGAACCAAATCGGCACAACGGTGTTCCCAAATAAGCATTTTGCTGTTAAACTGAGCGCACTGCGCACTAAGTTCACACGGCTCTTTGGTGACTTTGAAGAACAAAAAAAGAATTTTGAGTTGTTTCGCAACCCATTTTCCATCGATTTGGAAACTGCACCTGTGCAGATTCAGATGGAGGTGATTGAGCTGCAGTGTAATGGCACACTGAAGGCAAAGTACGATACTGCAGGGCCCGCACAGTTTATTCACTCCATTCCCACACAAATGCTCCAGCTCCATCTACATGCGGCTCGAACCTTGTGCATGTTTGGTAGCACATATCTGTGTGAGAAGCTCTTCTCAGTCATGAAGACTAACAAAACAGCACACAAGAGTCGCCTCACTGATGAGCACCTGCAGTCCTTCCTGACAATCTCCACAACACAGAACCTCACACCAAACATAAACGAACTTCTTGCCAATAAAAGATCCCAGGCGTCCAGCTCTGATAAAATGATATAAGAGCAAAGACAACAGAATGATTTGATTTGTTATTGCTGAAAAGAACAAATTTTATTTATATTTCCAGGTTTTGTTACGCACCATGTTCATATTTGAATTTGTATAATTTTGACAGGATATATTTTTATGGAGAGCAAAATATTATAAGTTATTTAAGGTTTGAGTTGATTTATTCCTTAATAATATTCTGTTGACTAAATAAAAATTCCTTCTATTTAAAAATTTAAATAGAACTTGAACAGAAACGAAATAATCATAATATCTACGCAGACTTTCACATAAGAGCGGGAGTCATCCGTTTTAACAAACAGCGTATTGCACTGATACGAAATGGCCTGCCCATTTAATTATTTAGGAATGGATAAATAAATTAAGATTTTGTACAAATAATGTTTTTCATTTTTCTTACTTCATGGATTCTGGCACCCCCAGCAACAGTTGCTCGCACCCCAAAGACACTATATATATATATATATATATATATATATATATATATATATATATATATATATATATATATATATATATATATATATATATATATATATATATATATATATATATACATACACACACATATTATATATATGTGTGTGTGTATGTGTATATGTTTATGTGTGTGTGTATATATGTAGATACGTATGTATACTATATATATATATATATGTATTTGTGCGTATATATGTGTGTATATGTAGATATGTGTATATATATGTGGATGTATGTGTGTATATATGTATGTATATAATTCCTTACAGCTTACTTACAAAAGTTGGGCAGGTTTCATTGCGAAATTCTACGCGTAAGGGTCATAACTGGAACCTATTTTTCTACATATAATGTAATGGAGTTGAGTTAGAGATGGCCGTGGGGGCGGAGTTTCGTGTGACATCATCACGCCTCCTACGTGCACGTAGAGAACAAGGAAGAACTCCAAACAGCGATGAGCACAAAACGCCATTTCACAATTGAGAAGGCAGAAAAACATTATGAAGCAAATGATGCATACAAGCATATTCATAAGTACAGCTACTGCGGAAACAAAGCACGGCGTGAACCGTAAGTTTATATTAAATTAAGTTCATAGACAGGCTGCCACTAGCGCTTGTAATTTAGTGCCTGCCCATATAAGGCCGCCCATCAGCGCAATCCAATACAAACACTGCCGGTAAATATTCACGCGGTGAAGGACTGTGCTTATGCAGAGGAAGATGAGATGGTCAGGGTGGTGTTTGGCACAAACTCATTGAAACTGCGAGAGAAACTTTTAAGTGCCGGGTCTTAGCTGACATTACACGAGATGGCACCAGCACAGCTGGGAACCTTCGATGCAAGAACACCAAGCGGCTCACGTGAACTGACGCAATGCACAGACAAAAGCAACAGTTCCAAAGAGTGCTGAACAAAACCAATTACACAATTGAGAAGGCAGCAAAAAATATGAAGCGCCTGATACATAGAATCATATTCATAAGTGCAGCTACTGCGAAACAAAGCACACGGTGGAAAAGTGAATGTCCCGCTAAAGGAAGACAGTGTAAAAAAAAAAAACCCGTGCATGCAGTTTGTCACATCTCAGATAAAGAGGAAGACGAGCTGTTTATTGATGCAGTAAGGAACTAATCGATGAATGAAACCTCTTATCTTTACAACGATTGACAAACACGGAATGTAACTTGAACACAACACATCCTACAAATACGACCCTGATTGAAACAAATAATGATAATCAAATCCTTGATGACAGCAACATTCAATAACACTCACAAAACAATTACTGTATAATGACAATCATGTTACGCTATTTTTAAAATGTTCCCTTTTTCATAACTTCTACTTCTCCACTGCGATACGCGGTATATATATAAATGTATATATATACCCCGATCTACAGTACATACTCTCGCATAGACAAGCCACACGCTGTGGCGCAATTGTAGAGTCTTCTGCCGACATTCGAGGTTCGATTCCCGAGAGGGGATGCACTGAGTATGTACGCGCACTACCTGATTCATTTTACCTTCGCATCTCCTTGGTTTGGGACGTATGAAAAAATTTTCGGTTAACGCAGAATCATGTTACGCTATTTTTAAAATGTTTCCCTTTATTAGCACAAGCACAGCTGAGAAGCTTCATGCATGTACTCCATAACGCGTTAAAAAATAACGATTTAATCACACTTTCAATTCCAAGCAAACGGAACTTTTGTCAATGCATGATTTCCTGGTACATCCATTACACTGATGCACACATCACAGCTACAAAAATGTTAGAGTCGGAATAAAGAGCGCTCTTACGACTGATCATTTCGACTTCCCGAGTAAGCCTTGATAAAAGCATGGTTTTGTGCACACTGAAAAGCAAGCAAAATTAGATGCATTACAGAAAGCGGACTTTGTGGCTCTTACTGGGGATCATTGACTTCGGACCGCTAGTAATTCTGATTACATCTAATTACAAAATGTTCAATGATCACACTGTTTTAGCCTAATGTACAAAATAATTTTGGCTAAGGTTACTCAGAGTTTAAAGATTAAGTTGGTCAAATTACCTTTTATGTTTCTGACTTATTTTTCTAAGAAGAAAACTGCACTTTATGTTGAAATTTTGGTTATTATTATTTAAAGACAATACTATTCTGAAAATCTACTTAAAGTACTTAAACTACCACTTTATTTTTAAGTCTGCCCAATTTTAACCAGGGATGATATTTTTGTTTCTGTTTTGAATTCAAATGCAGTTTAAAAGCTTTTTTTCAGAAATTAAAACAGCTTCAGTTTACAATATTCATGTCCATGTCTATTATTTGATTCTGTCGCCCACTAAAACACTTTTAAATTAAAAAAAAAACATTTGCGATTTGGGGTAAATTTACGCAAGTGATTACATATCAAGATTAATCTTACACAGCCTCTAATTAATTGGATTAATTTTTTTAATCGAGTCCCACCCCTAATATATATATATATGTGGATATATATATGTAGATTTGTATATATATGTGTATATACAGTATATATGTAGATATTTATATGTGTATATACAGTATGTGTATATATATATGTGTGTGTGTATATACAGTATGTGTATATATGTATATATATATGTGTATAGATGTGTGTGTCAAAAGGACACTATATATATATATATGTATATGTGTATATATATGTATATATATATATATATATATATATATATATAGTGTCCTTTTGAATGAGTGGGGACCTTGGTGAACTGTTGGAGCCCAAAGTTCTCCAGGCAGGACATAAAGTCTCTAGTAAGAGGGTTATTTACATTGTCCATATGAATATTGAAGTCACCCAGCTAAATAATATTAGGGGAGACAATGACAAGCTGAGCAAGGAAAGCAGCAAAGTCATTTAAAAGTCACTATCCGTTTAGGTGGACGATAAACAGCAGCGCGACGGTAGGCTAAGATCCAGGTAACTTGCATACAGTACATTCAAACGAAGTTGAGAGCAGGGACAGACATCGGCAAAACGTTCCACTTCTCGCGGTATAACATCGTGAGACCTCCTCCGCGGCCAGTGCCGTGAGGTTGACAGATGTAAACAAATCCCGGCGGAGTGGATTCATTGAGTTCAGAAAAGTCATTAGGTTTTTGCCAAGTCTCAACTAAACAGAGGAAATCAAACTTATGATCAACGAGGAGATCCTGAACAAGAGACCCCTTGTTCGTAAGTGAGCGAATGTTCAGTAGTCCGAAGTTGAAAGTGGTAGTCCCATGGGTAGTAGAGGTGTTAGCCGACCTAGTTAGGCCTGGCAAGCACACTATGGTCGACAGCCCCATCAGCATGGCAGGAGGACGGCAGAGTTGGACCAGAAAGACTTTATTGCAGACGAGGGATCCTGGTGGACCATCTGCGGGATCCACATGAATGTATCTCCGGCGTGGTTGGAAGATGATGTCCGGATGGAGATGCAGAGAAGCAGGAGGAGGCGTTGACATGGAGGGATATATATATGTGTGTGTGTGTGTGTATATATATATATATATATATATATACACTGTGTGCACAATTATTAGGCAAGTTGTATTTTTGAGGATTAATTTTAATATGGAACAAACACAGTGCTATCAGTCAATCCAAAATGTTAATAAACCTGAAACCTAAATGTTTCACAACGGAAATGTGAGTGTGAAACTTATTAGGGGAATACATATGTGCGCAAAATTATTAGGCAACTATTAGTGTGCAGATTTATTATGCAACTAAAGGAAAATGAAAATTTTCCCATCTCACTTGTTTATTTTCATCTGTTATAGTGAGAATAATAAACAAACACCTCAAAATTTACAAATAAACATCTCTGACATTTCAAAAAAAATCAATCAATCAATCAATGACCAATATAGCCACCCTTCTTTCCAATAACAGTCATAAGCCTTTCCATTCATGTAGTCTGTCAGTTTCTTGATCTGTTGATGATCAGCTTTTTGTGGAGCAGTGACTACAGCCTCCCAGACACTCTTCAGAGAGGTGTATTGTTTTTCTCCCCCGTAAATCTAGCGTTTAAGAAGTGCCCACAAGTTCTCGATAGGGTTTAGGTCAGATGAGGAAGGGGGGCCATGTCATTATTCCTTAATCTTTAAGGCCTTTACTAGCTGGCCACGCAGTGGAGAACTTCGATGCAAGTGATGGAGCATTGGCCTGCATAAAATCATGGTCTTTTTCCTGTATCACTGTTTGAAGAAAGTGTCTTCGAAAAACTGGCAGTAGGTTTGGGAGTTGATTTTGAGTTCATCCTTAATGCAAAAAGGTCCAACTAGCTCATCTTTAAAAATACCAGCTCATACCAGTACCCCACCTCCACGTTGGAGTGGAGCTCTGTGCCCATTACTGATCCACAGGTCCATCCATCTGGTCCATCAAGAGTCACTCTCATCTCATCGGTCCATAAAACCTTTGAAAAAATCTGTCTTCAGATATTTCTTGGCCCAGTTTTGACGTTTCAACTTATGTTTCTTGTTCAGTGGTGGTTGGGTTTCAGCCCTCCTTACTTGGCCATGTCTTTGAGCACTGAACACCTTGTACTTCTGGGCACTCCAGGTAGGTTGCAGCTCTGGAATATGAAAGTACTGGAGGATAATGGGTTCCTGGTAGCTTCACGTTTGATTCTTCTCAGATCTTTGGCAGCTAATTTGCATCTTTTGTTCTCAACACGTTTCTAGCCACCCTGTTGACTATTTGCAACAAAATGTTTGATAGTTCTGTGATCACACACCAATATCTTAGCAAATCCAAAAGTGCTGCATTCCTCTGAAAGACTTTTTACAATTTTTGACTTTTCAGAGTCAGTTAAATCTCGTTTTTGGCCCATTTTGCCTGAGGTAAACTAGCTGCCTAATAATTCTGCACACCATGATATAGGGTGTTGATCTCCTTAGGCCACACCCTCCCTCATTACACAAATACACATCACCTGACATGCTTAAATCCAATAAGCATTCAAGTTAATACAGCTTGGAGTTGGAATTGTGCACACAGTGTATGTGTGTGTATGTATGTATGTATGTATATATGTATGTATATATATATATATATATATATATATATATATATATATATATATATATATATATATATATATACACACATATATATATATATATATATATATATATATATATATATATATATATATACACACATATATATATATATATATATATATATATACACACACACATATATATATATATATGTGTGTGTGTGTGTGTGTATGTATATGTGTGTGTGTGTGTGTGTGTGTATGTATATATATATATGTGTGTGTGTGTGTGTGTGTATATATATATATATATATATATATATATATACTAGCAAAAATACCCGCGCGGAGAAGTAGTGTGTTAAAGAAGCAATGAAAAGAAAAGGAAACATTTTGAAAATAACGTAACCTGATTGTCAATGTAATTGTTTTGTCACTGTTGTGAGTGATGAGTGTTGTTGTCATATATATATATCTATACATATACACATATACATACATATATATCTACATATATACACACACATATATACACACATATACATACATACACACACATATATATAAACATATATATACATATACATACATATATACACACACAGCTATTTCGTATCAGTGCAATACGCTGTTTGTTAAAACGGTTGACTCCCGCCTTACGCAATAACAAATCAAATCATTCAGTTGTCTTTGCTCATATGTCATTTTAGAGCTGGACGCCTGGCATATTTTTTTGGCCACAAGTTCGTTTCTGTTTGGTGTGAGGTTCTGTGTTGTGGAGATTCTCAGGATGGATTGCAGGTGCTCATCAGTGAGGTACCCTATGTGCTGTTTTGTTAGTCTTTATCACTGAGAAGAGCTTCTCACACAGATATGTGCTACCAAACATGCACAAGGTTCGAGCCGCATGTAGTCACCAAAGCGCCGTGCAAACTCAGTGCGCAATAACTCTAGTAAACGGTAAGTGTTCGGCAAGTATGGCTTTACCAAAACAATCATTGATGGCGAATAAAGTATCCATTATTCGAGTATGTAGAGCGGGATATATATATATATATATATATATATATATATATATATATATATATATATATATATATATATACCTATGTATCGCATGAGAAGTAGTGTGTTAAAAAGGTAGAAAAAGAAAAGGGAACATTTTAAAATAATGTAACATGACTGTCAATATACAGTATTTGTTTTGTGAGTGTTACTGAGTGTTGCTGTCATCAAGGATTTGATTATCATTATTTCTTTCAATCAGGTTCGATTTGTAGGATGTGTTGTGTCAAGTTACATCTCCGGTTTGTCAATCGCTGTAAAGATGACAGGTTTCATTCATCGATTAGTTTCTTACTGCATCAATAAACAGCTCGCCTTCTTCTTTATCTGAGACCTGACACACTGCATGCACAGGTTTTTTACACTGTCTTCCTTTAGCCGACATTGACTTTTTCCACCGTGTGCTTTGTTTCCACAGTAGCTGCATTTATGAATATGCTTATCAGACGCTTCATATTTTTGCTGCCTTTTCAATTGTGTAATCGTTTTGTTCAGCGCTTTTGAACTGTTGCTTTTATCTGTGCACCGCGCCAGTTCACGGAGCCACTCGGTGTACATTTGCATCGAAGGTTCCCAGCTGTGCTGGTGCCATCTCGCTATGTCCATAGCTTTATTTAATGTTACCTTAGTCCTGGCACTTAAAACTTTCTGTCGCAGTTTCGCTTGAGTTTGTGTCAAACACCACCCTGACCATCTCATCTTCCTCTCCATAAGCACAGTCCTTCACCCGTGAATATTTACCCGCGGCAGTTTGCTATTGGATTGCCGCTGACGGACGGCCTTATATGGGCAGGCACTAAATTACAAACACCAGCGCAGCCTGTCTATGAACTTAATTTAAAGTGTAGGTTTACATCGGCTTTGTTTCCAAGTAGCAGAACTCATGAATATGGTTGTATATGTCACCGCCGCTTCTTATTGTTTCGCTGCCTTCTCAATTATATAATGCATTTCTTGAGCGCTTTTTGAGGTCTTCCTGGTTTTTCTATGTACTGCGCGGATTACGGAGAGGCGGATGATGTCATACTAAACTCCCTCACCACTGTTGAAGCTCATCTCCATTACAGTAAATGGAGAAAAACTGCTCCAGCTATGACCATTACGCCGTAGAATTTCGATATGAAACCTGCCCAACTTTTGTAAGGAAGCTGTAAGGAATGAACCTGCCAAATTTCAGCCTTCCACCCACATGGGAAGTTGGAGAATTAGTGATGAGTCAGTGAGTGATTGAGGGCTTTGCCTTTTATTAGTATAGATAGATATATATATATATATATATATATATATATATATATATATATATATATATATATATATATATATATATATATATATATATATATATATATATATATATATATATATATATATATATATATATATATATATATATATATATATATATGTATGTAAGTATGTATATGTGTATATATATATGTATGTATGTGTGTATATGTATATATACACATACATACATATAGCATGCTAATTCCTTACAGCTTACTTACAAAAGTTAAGCAGGTTTCATTTCAAAATTCTACACATAACGGTTGACAACGTCCGCCATTTTGAACTTTCTTATTTATGGCGCCATGTTTACAAAATTTGCTAGGCGACTTCCCTGCTCTAACCGAATCCAATGTACGTACTTATTTCGGTGGTATGATGCCACTGTCGGCCGCCATGTTGAACTTTTCAACGGTCTTTGTTGCTTATGGGCCCATCTTCTCGAAATTTGGTACACAGGTTCCCAATGCTAACTGAATCCTGTTTTCTTACATACAATATATACGTCCATAGCCTGCAGCTCGGTCACCGTGTGAGGCAACGTTGGGTCCCCCATCCCAACGCCGCCCACGTTGTTGGCTGCCTGCTTATATTAGGCCTTCTGTTGCTCTAGTCTCTACATTCCCTTCCTTGCTTCGCCATGGGATTCACGTCTCCCTGCTGATAACTACAGCCTTTTTATTTAATCCAAGGCTTCTCTGATATTTTATTGTTCGTTTATTATGAGTATAGTTATTGTGTAGGTATTTTAGTTGGAAAGGTTTGAGAATAAACTTATTTTGAAAGTGCATTTAATTTGTATGTGTATGTGCTAAAATCAATTATTACAAGAACACTAAAATTACCTGCAGCTCTTACAAAGTCTAGTTATATTATTTTTTTCTGTTAAATAGTTGCTGCTGTGTTTCTCTAAAGTTATTACAAGTACTGCTCTGTGAACTACATATTGCATTACTGTTACATATTTCTACTGTTTGATTAAATGAAGCATTGCTCACTTTATAAAATGTTCTATACTTGTATTTTTGAAGACCTGAAAACAAGTACAAGGGACATTTTATTTAGAAATGTCAATGAAGGCATAATAAAGAGTGAGGAAATCATAAAATAAAACTAACAGCCAAATCTTTCTCTTTGACAGGAGGAGAAATTAGTGGTGAACTTCTATCAGATTATAAAATGCATGAACATTACAAACTATTGAATAACATACTAAAGAAGAAATAATTGAAATTTGTGATAAATGATATGAGAAATTGGTTCCAGCTGTAAGGATACTTAATATACCAAAGTAAATTGTGAAACGACAATTGGGAGCTCATAATAAAAATACATGCAGAGTATTACTGAAATGATTGTTGCATGATTACCCCAGCCATACTTGCTTCTTTTCGGTTTATTAGTTGCTTGAAGTGCTCTGCCACAGACAGGCACTCAGTGCTAATACCTAAAAATATTAGTATAGTGCTTTATTTCTAAGTTTTAATTCTTTTTCAGAAAACTGGTGATCTTTATGCTGTGAAAGTTTTCAACAGTCTCAGCTTTCTTCGTCCTTTGGATGTCCAAATGAGGGAGTTTGAAGTGTTAAAGAAGCTAAATAACAAGAATATTGTGAAGCTCTTTGCTGTTGAAGAGGAGGTAAGAGTATTTGCTTTGATAAACATTTTGCTTTGTTAAGGGGCTTGTAATTAAATAAAGAATTCCTGTACTGTGTACTCATGTACCCCTTTATTCCTTTCTTGCAACAATTATATGCAATTATACACCAGACATTTGAATATGTTTTATTTTTATATATATATATATATATATATATATATATATATATATATATATATATATATATATATATATATATATATATATATATATATACAGTAATCCCTCGCTATATCTGCGTTTCGACTTTCAAGCAGTTTCACTCTATCGAGGATTTTAAATGTGAGCACATCTAAATATATATATCACAGATTTTTCGCTGGTTCACGGATTTCTGCAGACAGTGGGTCTTTTAATGTATGATACACGCTTCCTCAGTTTGTTTGCCCTGTTGATTTCATACAAGGGACGCTATTGCCGGATGGCTTAGAAGCTACCCAATCAGAGCATGTATTACATATTAACTAAAACTCCTCAATGCTATAAGATATGCATCCCCGCTGAGCTTGATTGTTTGTTTGTCTCTGCCTCTCTCTCACCCTCTCTGACATTCTCTACTGACGCCTCTAAAAATATGCCGGCAAACTTAAAAGCACAAGTATTAAATTTTTGATTGTTTGCTTTTCTTTGCGAAAGCTCTCTCTCGATCTCCCTCTGAAATTCTCTGCTCCTCAAGAGAAGAAGATCTATTTGCATTCTTTTAATTGTGAGAAAGAACTGTCATCTCTGTCTTGTCTTAGAGGACAGTTTAAACTTTTGACTAAAGGGTGTTATTTCATGTCTAGAGGGCTCTAATAATGTTAACAGTGTGGGAGAGTTTATAAGGGCTTAAAATATATAAAAATTAACTACACAAACATATGGTTTCTACTTCGCGGATTTTCGTCTAGGGAGGGATTACTGTGTATATATATATATATATATATATACACAGTGGTATACGTCTGCTTTGGAATAAGTCCTGTTTGGAAACAAAAAATTTTGCTTGGTTTATTTGTTTGGCATACGACTTCCGTGCTAAACTTGTTTACCTCTCTCGAGACAAAGCCACGACTGCCCATGAGCTGCGTAGTGCTTAGTTGCTAGCATTCAGTGAACAACCCGCGCTATAACTCTCTGTGAACTTTCACATGTGTGATATAGCGGGTCCACAGCTCCTGTCCAAGTCCAGCTTTGGGTATAAATAATCACCGCGCCAGAGCTTGGTGAGGGGGCGTGGTGGTCATGTGGCTGAAGGTTGTCAGGGCGATTCGCAATGTGGTCGCTTTCACCAAAGTGCACTTAGGAGGGACCGTCCAGATTCATGATTGTTCCTGGGGCTGCTTATCTTGATAAACAGAAGCGCGAGTCAGCTAGAAGGGCAGTAAAAAGAAAGAACGGACGAGAGGGTGAGTGAGTGAGAGAGAGAGGGCTTCTTATCTTGATAAACAAAAGCGTGAGTTGGCTTGAAGGGGAGTAAAAGAAAGAAGCTGGGGGCTTAGGTAAAAGGCACAGGGCTTCTTCTTGGTGTTTTTTTTTTGTTTTTAAAGAATGCTTCCTGCTGTATTTTAACTTCAAGTGTTTTAAGAAGAGTTTTTCTATTGTTTTAACCTCCACGTTTCACTTCTGATTTTATGGATTATTTATTGGAACTTTGGAGACTGCACTTTAATTTGAACACCTTGTTTTGTTAATTGTTTTAATAAAAGCACTTTGCACTTTTTCTCCATCCCCTTGCTTTACCAATGAGGTTAGCAGTGAGGCACATTACCGACGGTGTAGGGTTCATGGCTGTTGCATACCGTTTGCCGAGAACGACGGTATCTACGATTGTGAAAAACAAAGATGTTATTAAAAAGTAAAGTGAGGTAAAATTTTCATTTATTTCATCTAATTGCTTTTGTATATATGTATTTTAGTATTAAGGAGTGTTTAAATTATTTTATACAACCCCATCAATGTATAATATGCCAATAGCAATAGGATTTTTTTTTTTTCATGGGAAAGGATTAATCATTTTCCCATTATTTCTTATGGGAAAAATTTGTTTGGTATTTGTCCTGTGTGGTACAAGTCAAAGGGTCTGGAACGAATTAAGGACGTATACCAAGGTTACATATATATATATACATACACACACACAAGCAGTGGGCATAGAAAAGAATCACCCCCTTCGAAATATTCCCATTTTGTTTGCTTTACAGCTTTAAATGAAAATACACAAACCAATATTTTTCCAGCTTTACTTACTCAATGCAATCTATAACATCCAAGTGAAAGATATCACAGCTACAGTTCAGACGAATTTTAAAAAATCAAAAACAAGAAATACTGAGATTAATAAAGGATCACTAAACAAAAAACAATATTTGTAAACTCAATCAGGTGTAAGTAACCACCATTTCCATTGCAGACAATGGTTACTGGCATCCACCTGTGATCAAAATCAGTGGAATTAATGAAGCATAAAAACGGGTGTTCCTGGAGCATTCCAAGCAAGGTAGTGCAACTGACTATGGGTGGCAAGCCACTTTCAAAAGATCTCAGGGATAGAGTTGTGGACAGACATAAAGCAAGAGATGGATACAAAAAATATCTTAAAGGCTTTATCAATCCCATGGAGCACAGTAAAGTCCATAATAAAGAAGGGTCAAGTGTTTGGTACTACTAGGACCCTCCCTGGATCCGGCTGTCCCTCCAAACTGCATGGAAGAACAAGGAGGAAACTGGTAAGAGAGGCCACCAAGAGGCTAATGGCCACTTTGAAAGAGTTACAGGATTTTATGGCAAAGAGTGGTCATTGTGTGCTTGTGACAACAATTACACAAGCACTCCACAATTGTGGCTTGTTTGGGAGGGTTGCAAGGAAAAAGCCACTTCTCAAAAAGGAAAGGCCACATTAAGGCTCTTTTGAGCTTTGCCAGAATGCACCTTGAAGATTCTGATGCTAAGTGGAACAGGTCTTATGGTAAGATGAGACCAAAATCGAACTATTTGGCCTCAGTACCAAGCGGTACACCTTGCAGAAATCAATGCAGCTCACCATCCACAACACACCATACCTAGAGTAAAGCATGGAGGTGGCAGCATCCTGTTGTAGGGGTGTTTCTGTGCTGCAGGGCCTATGGCTCTTGTTAGGGTAGAAGTAACAATGGATGGGGCAAAATACCGTCAAATTCTTGAGGAAAACCTGCTATCCTCCGCCAAAAAATTGAAGATGGGCAGAATGTTCACTTTTCAACATGACAATGACACGGAGCATACAGCAAAATTGACCAAACAGTGGCTGAAGGATAAAAAAGTGAATGTCCTCATGTGGCCCAGTCAGAGCCCAGAAAATGTGTGGAAAGATTTGAAGATAGCAGTCCACCAACGTTCACCATCCAATTTGACCGAACTTGAACAGTTCTGTAAAGAGGAGTGTGCAAATATTACTCAATTTAGATGTGCAAAGCTGATAATAGAAGTATCAACAGACAGACTCATGGCTGTCATTAAAGGAAAAGGTGGTTGAACAAAATTTTGGCATTGGGGAGGTGATCCTTTATTAAGACATTAGTACATCTTGTTTTTGATTTTTTTTATATATATATATTTTTTAATGTATCTGTGATATCTTTCATTTGGATGTTATAGGTTGCATTGAGTAAATAAAGCTGGGAAGAAATATGTGTTGTGTATGTTTTCATTTTAGGCTGTAAAGAAAAAAAATTGGGAATATTTCTAAGGGGATGATTCTTTTCTATACCCACTGTATATATAATTTAATAAGCAGTAACAGTGATTCTTTATAAATACGTATTGGCTTACATGTGAAGGAGCTCCAGTAGCACTTTCTGAAACACTTTCTAATCCTCTTTAATAAAACCCCTGTGTGCTTCCAGGTGACCGTGTGTGTGTGTGTGTGAGAGAAAATTAAAGACACACAATACAGTGATGCATATTACAGCCACATACAAGCCAGTATTACTGTAAGAGAAAATATTACAGACGTATCTACTAACAACATGCCACCCAACAAAAAGGACACGTCAAGTAGGACAAAAGACATGAACAATCAAATCCTATATAAGCAACATCTCCTGGAAGAACGGTCAGCTCAACAAGTAAACATCAACAAAAGAAAGGCTGAAAGACAAGAAAAACACGAGCAAATAGATCGATTGAAGAAAAAGAAAATGACCGTCAGAAAAACGCTAAAAGAGAAAGACTCAGAAGAACAAACCTTAGAAAAAGTTGGAATTTACTTGCCAGAATCCGTATTCAGCCACAGTCAGTTATATATTGCATTATCAAGAGTTAGAAGTTTTCCAGATGTTGTTGTCAAGGTTGTAGATGGTCCTGATCAAGGCAAACTGTTGCCAAAATATTTACAAGAAATGTTGTCTGTAATGAAATTTTATAGAAACATTTCATTAGGTAAAAAAATAGAAAATGTTTCCTAAATATCTTCTTCAGATATTGTGCCTTACAGATTGTTATAAAGTTTTATACCAAGACAATATTAATTATACTTACTGTGTTGTCATATACATTTCTATTTTATTTTTATTATTATTTTACTTTAGGCTTCTTACAAAAATATTTTTGACAAAAAAAAATTAAGACAAGAAACAGAATGAGGTCAAGGTCCCTTGCCATTTAATATAGGCTCCATCCATCCATCCATCCATCCATCCATCCATCCATCCATCCTCTTCCGCTTATCCGAGGTCGGGTCGCAGGGGCAGCAGCTTAAGCAGAGAGGCCCAGACTTCCCTCCCCGCCACTTCTTCCAGCTCTTCGGGAGAATCCCATGCTCCCAGGCCAGCCGGGAGACATAGTCCCTCCAGCGTGTCCTGGGTCTTCCCCGGGCCTCCTCCCGTTGGACGTGCCGAACACCTCACCAGGGAGGCCCAGGAGGCATCCTGATCAGATGCCCGAGCCACCTCATCTGACTCCTCTCGATGGAGGAGCAGCGGCTCTACTCTGAGCCCCTCCCGGATGACTGAGCTTCTCACCCTATCTTTAAGGGAAAGCCCAGACACCCTGCGGAGGAAACTCATTTCAGCCGCTTGTATTCGCGATCTCGTTCTTTCGGTCACTACCCATAGCTCATGACCATAGGTGTGGGTAGGATCGTAGATCGACTGGTAAATTGAGAGCTTTGCCTTACGGCTTATCTCCTTTTTCACCACGACAGACCGATGCAGAGCCGCATCACTGCGGATGCCGCGACCGATCCGCCTGTCGATCTCACGCCCATTCTTCCCTCACTCGTGAACAAGACCCGAGATACTTGAACTCCTCCACTTGGGGCAGGATCTCTCCCCAACCCTGAGAGGGCACTCCACCCTTTTCCGCTGAGGACCATGCTCGGATTTGAGGTGCTGATTCTCATCCCAGCCGCTTCACACTCAGCTGCGAACCGATCCAGAGAGAGCTGAAGATCACGGCCTGATGAAGCAAAAAGGACAACATCATCTGCAAAAGCAGTGACCCAATCCTGAGTCCACCAAACCGACCCCTTCAACACCCTGGTTGCGCTTAGAAATTCTGTCCATAAAAGTTATGAACAGAATCGGTGACAAAGGGCAGCCCTGGCGGAGTCCAACTCTCACTGGAAACGGGCTCGACTTACTGCCGCAATGCGGACCAAGCTCTGACACCGTTGTACAGAGACCGAACAGCTCTTATCAGGGGTCCGTACCCCATACTCCCGAGCACCCCCACAGGATTCCCGAGGGACACGGTCGAATGCCTTTTCCAAGTCCACAAAACACATGTAGACCGGTCGGGCAAACTCCCATGCACCCTCCAGGACTCTGCTAAGGGTGAAGAGCTGGTCCACTGTTCGCGACCAGGACTAAAACCACACTGTTCCTCCTGAATCCGAGGTTCACTATCCGACGGACCCTCCTCTCCAGAACCCCGAATAGACTTTTCCAGGGAGGCTGAGGAGTGTGATCCCTCTATAGTTGGAACACACCCTCCGTCCCCTTTTAAAGAGGGGACCACCACCCCGGTCTGCCAATCCAGAGGCACTGTCCCGATGTCCATGCGATGTTGCAGAGACGTGTCAACCAAGACAGTCCTACAACATCCAGAGCCTTAAGGAACTCCGGCGATCTCATCCACCCCGGGCCCTGCCACCAAGGAGTTTTTGACCACCTCGGTGACTTCAGTCCCAGAGATGGGAGAGCCCACCTCAGAGTCCCCAGGCTCTGCTTCCTCATTGGAAGGCATGTTAGTGGGATTGAGGAGGTCTTGAATACTCCTCCCACCGACCCACAACGCCCCGAAGTCGAGGTCAGCAGCGCACCATCCCCACCATATACGGTGTTGACACTGCACTGCTTCCCTCCTGAGACGCCGGACGGTGGACCAGAATCTCCTCGGCCGTCCAAAGTCGCTCTCCATGGCCTCCAAACTCCTCCCATGCCCGAAGTTTTGCCTCAGCAACAACCGGCGCGTTCCGCTTGGCCTGCCGGTACCTATCAGCTGCCTCCAGAGACCCACAGGACAAAAAGTCCTATAGGACTCCTTCTTCAGCTTGACGGCATCCTCACCGCCGTGTCCACCAACGGGTTCGGGATTGCCGCCACGACAGGCACCACCACCTTGCGGCCACAGCTCCGGTCAGCCCCTCAACAATAGAGGCACGGAACATGGCCCATTCGACTCAATGTCCCCACCTCCCTCGGACGGGTTGAAGTTCTGCCGGAGGTGGGAGTTGAAGCTACTTCTGACAGGGGACTCTGCCAGCCGCTCCCAGCAGACCCTCACAACACGCTTGGGCCTACCAGGTCTGACCGCATCTTCCCCACCATCGAAGCCAACTCACCACCAGGTGGTGATCAGTTGACAGCTCCCGCCTCTCTTCACCCGAAAGTGTCCAAGACATATGGCCGCAAGTCCACGACACCACCACAAAGTCGATCATCGACCTGAGGCCTAGGGTGTCCTGGTGCCAAGTGCACATATGAACACCCTTATGCTTGAACATGGTGTTCGTATGGACAATCCATGACGAGCACAGAAGTCCAATAACAAAACACCGCCGGTTCAGATCGGGGCCATTCCTCCCAATCACGCCCTTCCAGGTCTCACTGTCATTGCCCACGGAGCATTGAAGTCTCCCAGCAAAACGAGGGAATCCCCAGAAGGTATGCCCTCTAGCAACCCTCCAGAGACTCCAAAAGGGTGGATACTCCAAACTGCTGTTCGCGCATACGCACAAACAACAGTCAGGACCCTTCCCCACCCGGCGGAGGGAGGCCACCCTCTCGCCCACCGGGTAAACCCCAATGCACAGGCTCCAGTGGGGGCAATAAGTATGCCCACACCTGCTCGGCGCCACTCACCGGGGGCAACTCCAGAGTGGTAGAGAGTCCAGCCCCTCTCAAGGAGATTGGTTCCAGAGTCCAAGCTGTGCGCCGAGGTGAGTCCGACTATATCTAGCCGAACCTCTCACCTCGCGCACTAGCTCAGGCTCCTTCCCTTCAGAGAGGTGACATTCCACGTCCCAAGAGCCAGTTTCTGTAGCCGAGGATCAGACCGCCAAGGTCCCCGCCTTCGGCCACCACCCAACTCACACTGCACCCAACCTCCTTGGCCCCTCCCATAGGTGGTGAGCCCATGGGGAGGAGGACCCACGTTACCTCTTCGGGCTGTGCCCGGCCACCAGGCGCTCGCCATCGAGCCCCACCTCCAGGCCTGGCTCCAGAGGGGGCCCGTGACCCGTCCGGCAAGGGAAAACGCGTCCAAGGTTTTATTCTTCATCAGAGGTTTATTGAACCGCTCTTTGTCTCATCCCTCACCTAGGACCAGTTTGCCTTGGGTGGCTCTACCAGGGGCATAAAGCCCCGGACAACATAGCTCCTAGGATCATTGGGACACACAAACCCCTCCACCACGATAAGGTGACGGTTCAAGGAGGAGTTAATATAGGCTGTTCCTACTAATGTTTATGCACTACTGTTCTAGCGCCCGTTATTGTAACGGGCTTAATGTCTAGTAGTTAAATAAATACACTACATAGTAGTTATTGGTAGTGTGTCATAGAGAAGACAAAAATCATTATTTATAATAGCCACTAGTTTTTTTTTTTTTTTTTCTTCATGCTGTCCTCTACCACTGGGCCTCCATCTGATCCAAAGAGCATACCAGTGATTGATCCTGCCCTCCTTATCAATTTGAAAATAGAAAATTTCAATGACTGTTGCAAAAATATAGAAGATATAAAACAGTAACACTTTTATGTGGGCAAGTGTCCTTATATTTTTTTAACAATTGGTTTTTCAAATCTCTTATGTTAGATGATGCAACCTATTTCAGGAAGTAAACATGGGACCCTAAACAACAACAACAACAACAACAACATTTATTTATATAGCACATTTTCATACAAACAGTAGCTCAAAGTGCTTTACATATTAAAGAATAGAAAAATGAAAGACATAATTATAAAAAATAAATCAACATTAACATCGAATAAGAGTAAGGTTCAATGGCCAGGGGGGATAGAAAAAACAAAAAAACTCCAGACGGCTGGAGAAAAAATAAAAAATAAAATCTAAAGTCATCAGGTTATGGCCCTACCATTAAATTATTTTTTGACTCTGAACAAGTCATTATGCACTTGTATACTATCAAAATACAATACCACTCAAAAGTTTTAGAGCACCTCAGTTTTTCCAGTTTTTCTTCAAATTTAATCAGTTAGAATGCAATGAATGACCTAAAATGTTGAAAAGGTAAGCAGTAAACTGCCTGTGGCTTAAATTTTAAGTTTACAGTTGTGCTTGAAAGTTTTTGAACCCTTTAGAATTTTCTATATTTCTGCATAAATATGGCCTAAAACATCATCAGATATTCACTCAAGTCCCAAAAGTAGATAAAGAGGAACCATTTAAACAAATGAGACACAAATATTATACAGTACTTGGTCATTTATTTATTGAGGAAAATTATCGAATATTACATATTTGTGAGTGGGAAAAGTATATGAACCTCTAGGATTAGCAGTTAGTTTGAAGGTGAAATTAGAGTCGGGTGTTTTCAATCAATGGGATGAAAATCAGGGCACCCTGTGTTATTTAAAAAACAGGGATTTTTCAAAGTCTGCTCTCCACATCACGTTTTTGGAAGTGTATCATGGCAAGAACAAAGGAGATTTCTGAGGACCTCAGAAAAAGAGTTGTTGATGCTCATCAGGCTGGAAAAGGTTACAAAACCACCTTTAAAGACTTTCTACTCCACCAATCCACAGTCAGACAGATTATGTACAAATAGAGGAAATTCAAGACCATTGTTACCCTCCCCAGGAATGGTGGACCAACAAAGATCACTCCAAAAACAAGGCGTGTAATAGTTGGTGAGGTCACAAAGGACCCCAGGGTAACTTCTAAGCAACTGAAAGTCTGTCTCACTTTGGCTAATGTTCATGTTCATGAGTCCACCATCAGGAGAACACTGAACAACAGTGGTGTGCACGGCAGGGTTGCAAGGAGAAAGCCACTGCTCTCCAAAAAAACATTGCTGCTCATCTGCAGTTTGCTAAAGATCACGTGGACAAACCAGAAGGCTATTGGAAGAATGTTTTGTGGACGGATGAGACCAAAATAGAACTTTTTAGTTTAAATGAAAAATGTTATGTTTGGAGAAAGGAAAACACTGCACTCCAGCATAAGAACCTTATCCCATCTGTGAAACATGGTGGTGGAAATATCATGTTTTGGGCCTGTTTTGTTGCATCTGGGCCAGGATGGCTTGCCTTCATTGATGGAACAATGAATTCTGAATTATATCAGAGAATTCTAAAGGAAAATGTCAGGACATCTGTCCATGAACTGAATCTCAAGAAAAGGTGGGTCATGCAGCAAGACAATGACCCTAAGCACACAAGTCGTTCTACCAAAGAATGATTAAAGAAGAATAAAGTTAATTGTTTGGAATGGCCAAGTCAAAGTCCCGACCTTAATCCAATTGAAATGTTGTGGAAGGACCTGAAGCGAGCAGTTAATGTGAGGAAACCCGCCAACATCCCAGAGTTGAAGCTGTTCTGTACAGAGGAATGGGCTGAAATTCCTCCAAGCCGGTGTGCAGGAATGATCAAAAGTTACCGGAAACATTTAGTTGCAGTTATTGCTGCAAAGTCACACCAGATAATGAAAGCAAAGGTTCACATAGTTTTGCCACTCACAAATATGTAACACTAGCAAAATACCCGCGATTCGCAGTAGTGCAGTGTCATGAGTGTTGCTGGGATATATATATATATATATATATATATATATATATATATATATATATATATATATATATATATATATATATATATATATATATATATATATATATATATATATATATATATATATATACTAATATATACTAATATAATAAAAGGCAAATCACTCATCACTAATTCTCCAACTTCCCGTGTGGGTGGAAGGCTGAAATTTGGCAGGTTCACTCCTTACAGCTTCCTTACAAAAGTTGGGCAGGTTTTATATCGAAATTCTACGCGTAATGGTCATAACTGGAAGCAGTTTTTCTCCATTTACTGTAATGGAGATGAGCTTCACGCCGTGGGGCGGAGTTTCGTGTGACATCATCACGCCTCCCACGTGAATCACGCAGTACATAGAAAACCAGGAAGACCTCAAAAAAGCTGAAGAAAACATGTATTATATAATTGAGAAGGCAGCTAAACAATAAGAAGCGAAGCGAGTGACATATACAACCATATTCATGAGTTCTGCTACTTCGGAAACACAGCACGATGTAAACCTACACTTTAAATTAAGTTCATAGACAGGCTGCCGCTGGCGTTTGTAATTTTAGTGCCTGCCCATATAAGGCCGTCCGTCCAGCGGCAATCCAATAGCAAACTGCCACGGGTAAATATTCACGGGTGAAGGACTGTGCTTATGGAGAGGAAGATGAGATGGTCAGGGTGGTGTTTGACACAAACTCAGCTAAACTGCGAGAGAAAGTTTTAAGTGCCAGGACTAAGGTAACATTAAATACAGCCATGGACATAGCACGAGATGGCACCAGCACAGCTGGGAACCTTCGATGCATGTACACCGAGTGGCTCACGTGAAGTGACGCAGTGCACAGATAAAAGGCAACAGTTCCAAAGAGCGCTAAACAAAAACCGAATTACACAATTGAAAAGGCAGCAAAAAATATGAAGCGTCTCCTACATACAAGCATATTCATAAATCCAACTACTGCGGAAACAAAGCACACGTTGGAAAAAGTCAATGTCCCGCCACAGGAAGACAGTGTAAAAAAAAACCCGTGCATGCAGTGTGTCAGGTCTCAGATAAAGAAGAAGACGAGCTGTTTATTGATGCAGTAAGAAACGAATCGATGAATGAAACCTGTCATCTTTACAACGATTGACAAACACGGAATGTAACTTGAACACAACACATCCTACAAATACGAACCTGATTGAAAGAAATAATGATAATCAAATCCTTGATGACAGCAACACTCAGTAACACTCACAAAACAAATACTGTATATTGACAGTCATGTTACGTTATTTTTAAAATGTTCCCTTTTCTTTTCTACCTTTTTAACACACTACTACTCCGCTGCAAGTACGCGGGTATATACAACAACAACAACAACATTTATTTATATAGCACATTTTCATACAAACAGTAGCTCAAAGTGCTTTACATATTAAAGAATAGAAAATGAAAGACATAATTATAAAAATAAATCAACATTAACATCGAATAAGAGTAAGGTTCAATGGCCAGGGGACAGAAAAACAAAAACTCCAGACGGCTGGAGAAAAAATAAAATCTGTAGGGATTCCAGACCATGATACCGCCCAGTCCCCTCTGGGCATTCTACCTAACATAAATGAAACAGTCCTCTTTGGATTTAGGATTCTCACGGAAGGGCTTGATGATGATGATGGTCACGTAGACTTCTTCCTTTTAATCCGCCCATCATTGTTGGAGCATCATGAAGCTTTGAGTAGGTGGAGGTGGCGCAGGCCACCACCACAAAGAAACCGGAAAAAGAAACAGAAAAGAGAGTAGGGGTCAGTACCGATTTTAGAGCCACCATGAATAGTTGTTATGATGAATTGAACATACAGAGTATCAGGATTAAGTTAAATTAAGATTAAAATGAAGTTATAAGAAGGCCATGTTAAAGTAATGTGTTTTCAGCAGTGTTTTAAAGTGCTCTACTGTATCAGCCTGGCGAATTCCTATTGGCAGGCTATTCCAGATTTTAGGTGCATAACAGCAGAAGGCCGCCTCACCACTTCTTTTAAGTTTTGTTCTTGGAATTCTAAGGAGACACTCATTTGAGGATCTGAGGTTACGATTTGGAATATAAGGTGTCAGACATTCCGATATATAAGATGGGGCTAGATTATTTAAGGCTTTATAAACCATAAGCAGAATTTTAAAGTCAATTCTGAATGACACAGGTAACCAGTGTAGTGACTAAGACTGGTGTGATGTGTTCTGATTTTCTTTTCCTAGTTAGGATTCTAGCAGCTGCATTCTGCACTAGTTGCAAACGATTTATATCTTTTGGGTAGTCCTGAGAGGAGTGCATTACAGTAATCTAGTCGACTGAAAACAAACGCTGAACTAATTTCTCAGCATCTTTCAGTGATATAAGAGGTCTAACTTTACTTATGTTTCTTAAGTGAAAAATGCTGTCCTAATGATCTGATTAATATGTGATTTAAAATTCAGATTACAGTCAACAATCACCCCTAAGCTTTTTACCTCCGTCTTGACTTTTAATCCTAATGTATCCAGTTTATTTCTAATAGCCTCATTGTATCCATTATTGCTGATCACTAAAATTTCAGTTTTCTTTATTTAACTTGAGAAAATTACTATTCATCCATTCTGAGATACTAGTCAGACATTGTGTTAGTGAATCAATAGAATCGGGTCATCAGGTGCTATTGATAAGTACAGCTGTGTGTCATCAGCATAGCTGTGGTAGCTCACGTTGTGCCCTGAGATAATCTGACCTAACGGAAGCATGTAGATTGAGAATAACAGCGACCCAGGATAGAGCCTTGTGGAACACCATATTGGATATCATGTGTCTTCGAGTTGTAATTCCCACAACTAACAAAATATTTTCTCCCTGTCAGGTAGGATTCAAACCAATTTAAGACACTGCCAGAGAGGCCCACCCATTGACTAAGGCGATTTCTAAGAATGTTGTGATCAATGGTGTCAAATGCAGCACTCAGATCTAAGAGGATGAGAACAGATAAATGGCCTCTGTCTGCATTTACCCGCAAGTCATTTACTACTTTAACGAGTGCAGTTTCTGTGCTGTGATTTGTTCTAAAACCTGACTGAAATTTATCAAGAATAGCATGTTTATTTAGGTGGTCATTTAACTGCATAATGACTGCCTTCTCTAGAACTTTACTTAAGAAGGGCAGGTTAGAGATGGGTCTAAAATTTTCAAGAGCCGAGGGTCAAGATTATGTTTCTTAAGTAGGGGTTTAACTACAGCAGTCTTAAGACAGTCTGGGAAGACCCCAGTATCTAGTGACGAATTTACTATGTCAAGAACATTATCAATTAGCACGCCTGATACTTATTTGAAAAACCTTGTTGGTATCGGGTCAAGGACGCAGGTGGAGGGTTTTAATTGAGATATTTTTTGTAAATCAGGTTAATCTATCCTAGTGAAAGAGTTTAATTTGTTTATAACAGGATGTTGGGGTTTAGGGGATCCTTAGTGTTGGGGAGATATACTATGTTATTTCTAATATCATTAATTTTTGATTGAAAATACAGCGACAGCCTCACAGGTTTCACTGGAAGCACTTAGGAGGCATTCCTTTGAGCTACCTGGGTTTAGTAGGTGATCAATTGTTGAAAATAAGACTCTAGGATTACTAGCATTGTTATTTATAATCTTGAGAAATAGCAGCGCCTCTCAAGACGGACAGTGTGATTGTATTCTGTTATTTTGACTTTTAATATTTCGTGGTGGATAGTAAGTTTAGTCTTCCTCCATTGACGCTCATATGTATATGTATGCTATGTATATATATATAACCCGATCTACATACTCGAATAATGGATACTTTATTCGCCATCAATGATTGTTTTGGTAAAGCCATACTCAGTGTATTCATTAGATGAACGGTAAAAAAGTAAGGGCGAGGGGAGGATGACTTATTGAGGCATGCAGCCTGTAGTGCGCGTCAACTCTATCTGAATTGCGCGATCACATTTGAAAAAATATATCTTTTCAAGTTCTATTTAGTCCATATGTGTCAAACTCAAGGGCTGCGGGCCACATCCGGCCCGGCGTGTAATTATATCCGCCCTTGAGATAATTTTATATACTGTATTATTGTTATTAAAGCCCGGGTATATGAAGCGCTGGTAACACAATAAACTACAGATCCCATAATGCAGCGCTTCAGCTGCCTTGTCAACACTTACCGCGTAATCAAATCTACCTTATGATGCTGCAAGTTATTGCGGGCTAGCTCACACGATGCTGAAGAGAAAAGTTAATTCTGAAAATAGAGCCTTTAAAACCGATGGGAGGCTGAGTATATGTTTACTGAACCCGTGTGTCTCATTTGTGGAGCTAATGTGGCTGTAATTACAGAATTTAATCTAAGACGGCACTATAAAACAAAACATCACGGTAACCTGAAAGACCTGAATTTAATGCAGAAGATACAGAAAGCAGAAGAATTAAATAAGAATCTGACACTTCAGCGGATGTTTTTACCCGTGCACAATCACAAAGTGATTTCAAGTGAAGCTGCTTTTATTGGAGACACAACCACTTGCCCCACTTTCCCTGTTACCAAGTAATGTTAAACCAAGTCGTCACTACGGTGTTCCCAACACGCACTTTGCTGATAAACTGAGCGCACTGAGTTTGCACGGCGCTTTGGTGACTTTGAAGAACAAAAAGTCCGCCTACATGCGGCTCGAACCTTGTGCATGTTTGGTAGCACATATCTGTGTGAGAAGCTCTTCTCAGTGATAAAGACTAACAAAACAGCACACAGGAGTCGCCTCACTGATGAGCACCTGCAATCCATCCTGAGAATCTCCACAACACAGAACCTCACACCAAACAGAAATGAACCTGTGGCCAAAAAAAGATGCCAGGCGTCCAGCTCTAAAATGACATATGAGCAAAGACAACTGAATGATTTGATTTGTTATTGCTGAAAGGAACACATTTTATTTATATTTCCAGGTTTTGTTATGCAGCATGTTCATATTTGAATTTGTATAATTTTGACAGGATATATTTTATGGAGAGCAAAATCTTTTGGGATATTTAAAATCTAAGTTTATTTTTTCTAAAATATAAAATTACATAAGAGTAAAGAAATTTGAATGTTTGTTCTTTTAACGTTTACTTTATTTCTAACTTGTATAATTTAGACAGGATATATTTTTATGGAGAGCAAAATATTATAAGTTGTTTAAGGTTTGAGTTGATTTATTCAGGAATAATATTCCTGTCTGTTTTTACCATTCCTACCAAAGATATTTCTGTCGACTAAATAAAAATTCCTTCTATTTAAAATTTAAATAGAACTTGAACAAATACGATAGTTCATAATATCCACGCAGACCTGCACGTAAGAGCGGGTGTCATCCGTTTTTAACAAACAGCTTATTGCACTGATCTAAATAGCTGTGTGTGTATATATGTAGATAT